>NC_092340.1:148607500-148907500 GCF_046630445.1 Rutidosis leptorrhynchoides | reverse complement strand
ACGGAGTCGGTAATTGGGGTAAGAAATGATGTTTTTAGATTGTTAAGGGACTGTTGGATATTACGTAACCCTCGTCCCTTTGACGATGTTACAACACGCTGTCTTATCAACGGCCATAACGGTTATGTTCCACAAGACCAAGGATGGGAAGTAGTCCTAGTAAAACCAGAATGCATGACTTGTTTCTGGACGTATGAATTACGTGTCTTTGTTGCCTTTGCTGAACGCCTTATTTATTAACTAGAATTATCTTTGCAACTACTTTGTATCAAAGTTTTATGTGCTATATTTCATGCTATATGTAAAATAGCGGTATTGTAAGTTTGCAAGTTATTGTATAAAGGTTTGAATATGATATATATATTTTTTTGTGATTAGTTTTTCGTATAGAATTGTAGTAGTTGAAATGGTATGTTAGCTACTAAGTATGAACTTAACGGGTAGGTACTACCCGAATTAAAGAGTATAAAATGCTAATATGAAGAAAGAGCTTTAATAAATAAGTTCATATTACGCTACGAAATACTATTGACTACTCTTGATATTTTATATGATTAACTCGTTTCATTTGACTATTTTGAAGGAAATGGCACCGACTACTCGACACACCTTGAATATGAGTGAAGAGGAATTTCGTGCCTTTCTTGCTTCAAACATAGTCGCAGTACAGGCCGCGCTACATACCAACAATAACCTTGGATCTAGCAGTACAGGAAATCGTGTAGGATGCACCTACAAAGAATTCACTGCCTGCAAACCTTTGGAATTTGATGGAACCGAAGGACCGATCGGATTGAAACGGTGGACCGAGAAGGTCGAATCGGTGTTTGCCATAAGTAAGTGTACTGAAGAGGACAAAGTGAAGTACGCTACGCATACCTTCGCAGGTTCTGCGTTAACATGGTGGAATACCGATCTAGAGCAAGTGGGACAAGATGATGCTTACGCACTACCGTGGTCAGCATTCAAGCACTTGATGAACGAGAAGTACCGTCCCAGAACCGAGGTCAATAAGCTCAAGACAGAACTTAGAGGGTTACATACCCAAGGATTTGATATTACCACGTACGAAAGACGATTCATAGAATTATGCCTATTATGTCCTGGAGTGTTCGAAGATGAGGAAGAGAAGATACGCGTTTGTGAAAGGATTACCGGAAAGAATCTAAGAAGATATAAGTTCACACGAGCCCTCCTCCATACAATAGGCATGTAGAATGGCTCACAAACTAGTGAACCAGATTGAAGAAAGAATTAAAGAACAGACTGTTGAAGAGGCCAATGTGAAGCAAGTCAAAAGAAAGTGGGAGGAAAACGGTGATAAGAATCACCAATACAACAACAACAGCAATTACAACAATAATCGCAACAACTATCCTAACAATCGCAACATCAATCGCAACTACAACAAACGGCCCAACAACAACAACAACAACAACAACAACAACAACAACAACAACAACAACAACAACAACAACAACAACAATAGCAACTACAACAATCATCATAACAACAATAATAACCGCAACAACAACAACAACAATCAGAAGCAGCTATGCCAAAGGTGTGAAAAGTATCACTCGGGGTTCTGCACCAAATTTTGCAACAAGTGTAAAAGAAATGGTCATAGCGCGGCGAAGTGTGAGGTCTACGGACCAGGGGTTAACAGAACGAAAGGAACAAATGGTGTCGGAACGAGTAATGGCGGAGCAAGTAGTGTCGGAGCAAGTTATGCCAATGTAGTTTGTTATAAATGTGGAAAACCGTGCCACATTATTTGAAATTGCCCGAACCTAGAGAACACGAATTGACAAGGCCGCGGAAGAGTTTTCAATATTAATGCGGCAGAGGCACAGGAAGACCCGGAGCTTGTTACGGGTACGTTTCTTATTGACAATAAATCTGCTTACGTTTTATTTGATTCGGGTGCGGATAGAAGCTATATGAGTAGAGATTTTTGTGCTAAATTAAGTTGTCCATTGACGCCTTTGGATAGTAAATTTTTACTCGAATTAGCAAATGGTAAATTTATATCAGCAGATAATATATGTCGAAATCGAGAAATTAAACTGGTTAGCGAATCATTTAAGATTGACTTGATACTAGTAGAGTTAGGGAGTTTTGATGTGATAATCGGTATGGACTGGTTGAAAGAAGTGAAAGCAGAGATCGTTTGTTACAAAAATGCAATTCGCATTATACGAGAAAAAGGAAAACCGTTAATGGTGTACGGAGAAAAGGGCAACACGAAGCTACATCTTATTAGTAATTTGAAGGCACAAAAACTAATAAGAAAAGGTTGCTATGCTGTTCTAGCACATGTCGAGAAAGTACAAACTGAAGAAAAGAGCATCAATGATGTTCCCGTCGCAAAAGAATTTCCCGATGTATTTCCGAAAGAATTACCGGGATTACCCCCACATCGATCCGTTGAATTTCAAATAGATCTTGTACCAGGAGCTGCACCAATAGCTCGTGCTCCTTACAGACTCGCACCCAGCGAGATGAAAGAACTATAAAGTCAATTACAAGAACTTTTAGAACGTGGTTTCATTCGACCAAGCACATCACCGTGGGGAGCTCCTGTTTTTTTCGTCAAGAAGAAAGATGGTACATTCAGGTTGTGTATCGACTACCGAGAGTTGAACAAACTTACCATCAAGAACTGCTACTAACTACCGAGAATCGACGACTTATTTGATCAACTACAAGGCTCGTCTGTTTATTCAAAGATTGACTTACGTTCCGGGTATCATCAAATGCGGGTGAAAGAAGATGATATTCCAAAGACTGCTTTTAGGACGCGTTATGGTCATTACGAGTTTATGGTTATGCCGTTTGGATTGACTAACGCACCAGCTGTGTTCATAGACCTTATGAACCGAGTGTGTGGACCATACCTTGACAAGTTTGTCATTATTTTCATTGATGACATACTTATTTACTCAAAGAATGACCAAGAACACAGTGAATATTTGAGAAAGGTGTTAGAAGTATTGAGGAAGGAAGAATTGTACACTAAGTTTTCAAAGTGTGCATTTTGGTTGGAAGAAGTTCAATTCCTCGGTCACATAGTGAACAAAGAAGGTATTAAGGTGGATCAGGCAAAGATAGAAACTGTTGAAAAGTGGGAAACCCCAAAAACTCCAAAGCATATACGTAAATTTTTAGGATTGGCTGGTTACTACAGAAGATTCATCCAAGACTTTTCCAGAATAGCAAAACCCTTGACTGCATTAACGCATAAAGGGAAGAAATTTGAATGGAAGGATGAACAAGAGAAGGCGTTTCAATTATTGAAGAAAAAGCTAACTACGGCACCTATATTGTCAGTGCCTGAAGGGAATGATGATTTTGTTATTTATTGTGACGCATCAAAGCAAGGTCTCGGTTGTGTATTAATGCAACGGACGAAGGTGATTGCTTATGCGTCTAGACAATTGAAGATTCACGAGCAAAATTATACGACGCATGAATTGGAATTTGGCGCGGTTGTTTTTGCATTAAAGACTTGGAGGCACTACTTATACGGGGTCAAAAGTATTATATATACCAACCACAAAAGTCTTCAACACATATTTAATCAGAAACAATTGAATATGAGGCAGCGTAGGTGGATTGAATTGTTGAATGATTACGACTTTGAGATTCGTTACCACCCGGGGAAGGCAAATGTGGTAGCCGACGCCTTGAGCAGGAAGGACAGAGAACCCATTCGAGTAAAATCTATGAATATAATGATTCACAATAACCTTACTACTCAAATAAAGGAGGCGCAACAAGGAGCTTTAAAAGAGGAAAATTTAAAGGATGAAATACCCAAAGGATCAGAGAAGCATCTTAATATTCGAGAAGATGGAACCCGGTATAGGGCTGAAAGGATTTGGGTACCAAAATTTGAAGATATGAGAGAAATGGTACTTAGAGAAGCTCATAAAACCAGATACTCAATACATCCTGGAACGGGGAAGATGTACAAGGATCTCAAGAAACATTTTTGGTGGCCGGGTATGAAAGCTGATGTTGCTAAATAAGTAGGAGAATGTTTGACGTGTTCTAAGGTCAAAGCTGAGCATCAGAAACCATCAGGTCTACTTCAACAGCCCGAAATCCCGGAATGGAAATGGGAAAACATTACCATGGATTTCATCACTAAATTGCCAAGGACTGCAAGTGGTTTTGACACTATTTGGGTAATAGTTGATCGTCTCACCAAATCAGCACACTTCCTGCCAATAAGAGAAGATGACAAGATGGATAAGTTAGCACGACTGTATTTGAAGGAAGTCGTCTCCAGACATGGAATACCAATCTCTATTATCTCTTATAGGGATGGCAGATTTATTTCAAGATTCTGGCAGACATTACAGCAAGCATTAGGAACTCGTCTAGACATGAGTACTGCCTATCATCCACAAACTGATGGGCAGAGTAAAAGGACGATACAAATGCTTGAAGACATGCTACGAGCATGTGTTATTGATTTCGGAAACAGTTGGGATCGACACCTACCGTTAGCAGAATTTTCCTACAACAACAGTTATCATTCTAGTATTGAGATGGCGCCGTTTGAGGCACTTTATGGTAGAAAGTGCAGGTTTCCAATTTGTTGGAATGAAGTAGGGGATAGACAGATTACGGGTCCGGAGATAATACAAGAAACTACTGAGAAAATCATCCAAATTCAACAAAGATTGAAAACCGCCCAGAGTCGACAAAAGAGCTACGCGGACAGTAAAAGAAAACATATAGAGTTTGAAATTGGAGAAATGGTCATGCTTAAGGTTTCACCTTGGAAAGGCGTTGTTCGATTTGGTAAACGGGGGAAACTAAATCCAAGGTACATTGGACCATTCAAGATTATAGATCGTCTCGGACCAGTAGCTTACCAACTGGAGCTACCTCAACAACTCGTGGCTGTACATAACACTTTCCACGTCTCAAATTTGAAGAAATGTTTTGCTAAAGAAGATCTCACTATTCCATTGGACGAAATCCAAATCAATGAAAAACTTCAATTCATTGAAGAACCCGTCGAAATAATGGATCGTGAGGTTAAGAGACTTAAACAAAACAAGATACCGATTGTTAAGGTTCGATGGAATGCTTGTAGAGGACCCGAGTTCACCTGGGAGTGTGAAGATCAGATGAAGAAGAAATACCCGCATATATTTCTAGAAGATTCGTCAACACTTTCAACAGCTTAAAATTTTGGGACGAAATTTATTTAACGGGTAGGTACTGTAGTGACCCGAACTTTTCCATGTTTATATATATTAAATGAAATTGATATTTACATGATTAAGTGTTTCCAACATGTTAATCAATCAAACTTATTAAGACTTGATTAATTGGAATAGGTTTCATATAGACAAATGACCACCCAAGTTGACCGGTGATTCACGAACGTTAAAACTTGTAAAAACTATACGATGACATATATATGGTTATATATATAGTTAACATGATTTTATTATAAGTATGTATCTCATTAGATATTTTAACAATGAGTTATATACATAAAAATGAGACTATTAAATTAAGAAACTCGAAAACGATATATATAACGATTATCGTTATAACGTCTTACTAGGTATATATGAATCATATTAAGATATTGATACACTTGGTTAATTATGTTAAATGATAAGTAAATATATCATTAAGTGTATTAACAATGAACTACATATGTAAAAATAAGACTACTAACTTAATGATTTTGAAACGAGACATATATGTAACGCTTATCGTTGTAAAGACATTTAATGTATATAGATCATATTAAGAGATATTCATACATCATAATATCATGATAATATAATAATTTAAAATCTCATTTGATATTATAAATATTGGGTTAACAACATTTAACAAGATCGTTAACCTAAAGGTTTCAAAACAACATTTACATGTAACGACTAACGATGACTTAACGACTCAGTTAAAATGTATATACATGTAGTGTTTTAATATGTATTCATACACTTTTGAAAGACTTCAAGACACTTATCAAAATACTTCTACTTAGCAAAAAATGCTTACAATTACATCCTCGTTCAGTTTCATCAACAAATCTACTCGTATGCACCTGTATTCGTACTCGTACAATACACAGCTTTTAGATGTATGTACTATTGGTATATACACTCCAATGATCAGCTCTTAGCAGCCCATGTGAGTCACCTAACACATGTGGGAACCATCATTTGGCAACTAGCATGAAATATCTCATAAAATTACAAAAATATGAGTAATCATTCATGACTTATTTACATGAAAACAAAATTACATATCCTTTATATCTAATCCATACACCAACGACCAAAAACACCTACAAACACTTTCATTCTTCAATTTTCTTCATCTAATTGATCTCTCTCAAGTTCTATCTTCAAGTTCTAAGTGTTCTTCATAAATTCCAAAAGTTCTAGTTTCATAAAATCAAGAATACTTCCAAGATTGCAAGTTTACTTCCAAGTTTTCGAAATCCATTCCAAGTAATCATCCAAGATCAAGAAACCTTTGTTACTTACAGTAGGTTATCTTTCTAATACAAGGTAATAATCATAATCAAACTTTAATTCAATTTCTATAACTATAACAATCTTATTTCGAGTGGAAATCTTACTTGAAATTGTTTTCGTGTCATGATTCTGCTTCAAGAACTTTCAAGCCAACCAAGGATCCTTTGAAGCTAGATCTATTTTTCTCATTTCCAGTAGGTTTATCCAAGGAACTTGAGGTAGTAATGATGTTTATAACATCATTCGATTCATACATATAAAGCTATCTTATTCGAAGGTTTAAACTTGTAATCACTAGAACATAGTTTAGTTAATTCTAAACTTGTTCGCAAATAAAAGCTAATACTTCTAACTTGACTTTTAGAATCAACTAAACACATGTTCTATATCTATATGATATGATAACTTAATGATTTAAAACCTGGAAACATGAAAAACACCGTAAAACCGGATTTACGCCGTCGTAGCAACATCGCGGGCTGTTTTGGGTTAGTTAATTAAAAACTATGATAAACTTTGATTTAAAAGTTGTTATTCTGGGAAAATGATTTTTATTATGAACATGAAACTATATCCAAAAATTATGGTTAAACTCAAAGTGAAAGTATGTTTTCTAAAATGGTCATCTAGACGTCGTTCTTTCGACTAAAATGACTACCTTTACACAAATGACTTGTAACTTATTCTTCTGACTATAAACCTATACTTTTTCTGTTTAGATTCATAAAATAGAGTTCAATATTAAACCATAGCAATTTGATTCACTCAAAACGGACTTAAAATGAAGAAGTTATGGGTAAAACAAGATTGGATAATTTTTCTCATTTTAGCTACGTGAAAATTGGTAACAAATCTATTCCAACCATAACTTAATCAACTTGTATTTTATATTATGTAATATTGAGATACCATAGACACGTATACAATGTTTCGACCTATCATGTCGACACATCTATATATATTTCGGAACAACCATAGACACTCTATATGTGAATGTTGGAGTTAGCTATACAGGGTTGAGGTTGATTCCAAAATATATATAGTTTGAGTTGTGATCAATACTGAGATACGTACACACTGGGTCGTGGATTGATTCAAGATAATATTTATCGATTTATTTCTGTACATCTAACTGTGGACAACTAGTTGTAGGTTACTAACGAGGACAGCTGACTTAATAAACTTAAAACATCAAAATGTATTAAAAGTATTGTAAATATATTTTGAACATACTTTGATATATATGTATATATTGTTATAGGTTCGTGAATCAACAAGTGGCCAAGTCTTACTTTCTGACGAAGTAAAAATCTGTGAAAGTGAGTTATAGTCCCACTTTTAAAATCTAATATTTTTGGGATGAGAATACATGCAGGTTTTATAAATGATTTACAAAATAGACACAAGTACGTGAAACTACATTCTATGGTTGAATTATCAAAATCGAATATGCCCCTTTTTATTAAGTCTGGTAATCTAAGAATTAGGGAACAGACACCCTAATTGACGTGAATCCTAAAGATAGATCTATTGGGCCTAACAAACCCCATCCAAAGTACCGGATGCTTTAGTACTTCGAAATTTATATCATATCCGAAGGGTGTCCCGGAATGATGGGGATATTCTTATATATGCATCTTGTTAATGTCGGTTACCAGGTGTTCACCATATGAATGATTTTTATCTCTATGTATGGGATGTATATTGAAATATGAAATCTTGTGGTCTATTGGTACGATTTGATATATATAGGTTTAACCTATAACTCACCAACATTTTTGTTAACGTTTTAAGCATGTTTATTCTCAGGTGATTATTAAGAGCTTCCGCTGTCGCATACTTAAATAAGGACAAGATTTGGAGTCCATGCTTGTATGATATTGTGTAAAAGCTGCATTCAAGAAACTTATGTCGTTGTAACATATTTGTATTGTGTACCATTATGTAATAGTCGAGTGTAAACAGGATATTTTAGATTATCATTATTTTGAAGGTATTTCGAATGCCCGAGAGACATATTAAATTAACGTGGCTAATATGTTTTGATCCAAGTCGGGTCATACCCAATAACAAGCTTACTGACACCTTATACATATTTAATCTTAACGATTAGATCATTGATTAAATACGCGACACTTGAACTTTAAGAAAAACGGTTTTCTGAAAAATTACTTGATGTGTACATATATATATATATATATAAATTATGGAATAATTTATATAATATGGATTTAATTATTTATAGGTTAAATAATTAATTAATTTATATTACATTTTATATAAATTGGTTTTATATAATATAATGTATATATAAATAAAAATGGAAGTTTTATAAAAAAGTTTTATAAAAATTTATATTTTATAAAACTTATTTTAATAACAAGTTGTGAGTGGCATTGGAGCCTATGTTGGCATGCATTTGACTAACCATTTGAATGGCTACTTCCATTTGAAAATGCATAAGTACCAAGGTTCTCTTGGAGACTAAAAAGATATGCAAAATACACATTAAACACTTAAAAAAAAAACTGCATTCCTCCACTTTTCTGCTGGAAAAAAGCCGTGGGCTTTTGATTGAGCTAAAGGGTTCTCAAGTTTTTTTTTTTAAGCTAAAATCAAGTGTCTACAAATCCTAACCAAAGTACAAGGTGTTGGTATTAAGCTTGGGGTATAACTACTTGAGGTTTCATACTTTTGGAGCTCCATTCATCATCATCTTCATCATCATCTATCAACTAGCTAGGAGAAGGTATATACTCTTTTCATGCTTGTAGTTTGTAAGTATGTTTCACAACTTGATCCTAATTGGGATTTAACTTCAATTGGTTGAAGTATAACAAGTTCTAAAATGGTAATACTTCTTGCTTCCGCTTAATTTGATTTTTAAATGTTTCAAGTATGTTTATGAACTTGTTAAATCCCAACATATTTGATAATCTTCGTAAAGCTTTTTAAACCTTTATTGATGAAATAAAGGTTATGGTTTGTTTTAAAATGAATGCAGTCTTTGAAAAACGTCTCATATAGAGGTCAAAACCTCGCAACGAAATCAATTAATATGGAACGTTTTTAATCAATAAGAACAGGACATTTCAATTATTACTAATAATAATTATAATACTAACAATAACAATAATAATAATAACAATAATAATAATCATAATAATAATGGAAATAGGAATAAAAGAGTATACCCTCTAAAAAATGCTCTAAACGGGACTCGAACCCAAGATCTCTCGCTCACCCATAACACCCCTTAACCATGGCTCCAATTCTATTTTTCCTAATTAATATCGGATTTTGATTTATTTAACCCATTAATTTTCATTTCGGCCCAACAGCAAATATTACGGCCCAACATCAAGCACAAGCCCAACAGGAATCTTGAACTCAGCCCACGGGAAGTCATTTGGCCTGGTATTGCTGTTTAATAAAAAGTGAGAAAAAATTACAGCAGGCTGGGATCGAACTCAGGACCTTTGGCTCCTCAGACAACACCTTTAACCACTCTGCCATTTCTACTTTTCTGAATTATGTAGACCTTAATTTTATTTAACCTATTAAACTACCTGATTTCATTAACCATTTATTTGTTAAACAAGCTCGCTGGAATGTGGAGGTGGGGTTCATCAGACACACTACAAACACATTGCTTTTTACTTTACAACCCATCATCATCATCATACAGCTAATATCAGTATCATCGTCGTCCTTCCTTGCTTTATCATCAAGTCATCATACACTTCATCTCCCTCATCATCCTCTTCGAATCACCATTATCAAAATCGTGATTCACCATCATCATTTCTTTTTAATATCTTTTTAACATCTCGGTAATCATCTTCCTTAACTCTCCTAACATCACGCATCATTTCATGTAGCTCCTAATATCATCACCGTTTCATGTATCCACTTTACTATTCATCATTTTCTTCATTTATCACCTCTTTTACTCATCTCGTTCATCACCATTTTCATCATCATCTTAGTCGTATATCATCATCGTCTAACAGGAGTAAACCGAAGGGAAGTTGGTTTAGTATAGTGGTTGTTTATGGTAGTCGAAGAAATAGAAAAGTAGAAACACAACAACAACCTTAGCGAAGCAGTACATGGGCACAACCGCAGCTCATGGTGACGGTTTCGATGATTCTTGGATGCAATAACAACAGAAAAACCACAGTAGAGGTGATTGGTTTGGTGGTGATCGAACTGTAGAGTAGTAGCAGTAATTAACGATGATAAGGTGGTGGTTTCAGTTATGGTTTATGGTGGTGTGATGATTTAGTGGTGGTAGGAGATGGTGGGTGACGGTTTATGGTGATGAAGATTAAGAGAGTGGGGTGGCCAATTAATGGTGTGGTGGTGATGGAGTTTCAATAAGGCGATGTGAGATGGTTGTTTACGGTTGAGATAGAAAACATTTTAGGGTGGTTCGATGGTTGTATCTAATGAACGAAGTTGGTAGTAGGTTGATCAATAATAGTCATTTATAAAAAATAAAGGAAGAAAAGGGTATGGGTAGTTTACCAAAAGTGGGAGCACTTGTATTAATTAAATAAGTGATGATTAAGAAAAGGTAAAAACAGTGACATTGAATCACATTCACGGGTGTTATTAAACTTTTACTCTGCCGACAGTTTCAAAGCAAGGATATATGGGGTTCCGTTGTTAATTAGGGGCGGATAAAAGTCTTTTAAAAAATCCCATATTTTAAAATTAATTCTATTTATTTATTTTGGTCATTATGGTATAAAATTCGATCCTAAATTCAATAAATAAAAATTACATCAACTGTCCCTCTCATTTATGGGTAAAATATAAAAAAATGTTAAAATTGAATAATAAGATCCTAAATATACTTTTAATATGCTTATAACTTATATAACTCATTTTCGTATCACCTTTTATTTTAAAATTACATAAGTTCGTATTTAACTTTCTTAATATCAATCGGAATATCAAAGGAGTAATATAATCATTCAATATTTTTTATATACTATATATATATATATATATATATATATATATATATATATATATATATATATATATATATATATATATATATATATGTATGTATATATATATATATATATATATATGTATTTATTTTTTTGTAATAATATTATATTTTATTTTTTTTTTACATAATTAACTAAAGCATATAGTATTTTAAATTTAGACTTCAAATATATTCATATCTATATATATTGAAAAATATATTTATCTATTTACAATTAGTTGTTCGTGAATCGTTGAGAATGGTCGAAGGTCAATTGAACATATGAAACAGTTTATAATTTTTGAGACTCAACATTACAGACTTTGCTTATCGTACCAGAAACATATAAAGATTAAGTTTAAATTTGGTCGGAAAGTTCCGGGTCGTCACAGTCGATCCCAACTGTTTCCGAAATCGATAACACATGCTCGTAGCATGTCTTCAAGGGTTTGTATCGTCCTTTCACTTTACCCATCAGTTTATGGATGGTAAGCAGTACTCATGTCTAGACGAGTCCCCAATGCTTGTTGTAGTGTCTGCCAAAACCTTGAAATAAATCTGCCATCCCTATCAGAGATAATAGAGATTGATATTCCATGTCTGGAGACAACTTCTTTTAAATATAATCACGTCAACTTCTCCATTTTATCATCTTCTCTCATTGGCAGAAAGTGTACTGATTTGGTAAGACGATCGACTATTGGGTAATAGTTGAAGGTATTTCGTATGCCCGAGAGACATATTAAATTAACGTGACCACTATGTTATGATCCAAGTTGGGTCATACCCAATAACAAACTTACAAACACCTCATACGTATTTGATCTTAACGATTGGATCATTAAACAAATACGCAACACTTGGATTTTAGAAAATCGGGTTTCTAAAATATTATCACTTGAGATAAATTATTTGGATAATTTATATATAATTGTTTATGGGTTTAAATGATTATATTGTGTTATATTTTATAAAAAGTTTTATAAAATATATAAGTAACAAAATAATACATAAGTTTATAATAAGTTTATAAACTTTTATAAACTTACATGTATTATTATTAAACAAATATGTGGCAGAATTTTGGACTCCAAGGAAGGGCTCACATGCTTGTTTTGTTACTTTTAATACTACACAACTTCTCATAAGCATGCTTAACACTTCTACCAAGCATTGCACTTATTCTCTCAAGTGAAACACATCAAAATACTTGAAAAAAAACTGCATAATCCTCTTAAAATCAGCTGCTGGTGCCGTGGGGTTTTTGTAGCCAAAAGAGGTTCATAATTTGATTTTGAAAGTTCATTTCAAGTAAAAATAAATCCTAACCAAAAGCTAGGGTGTTGGTGCACAAGTTTGGGGTATAACAACTTGAGGTTTCATTCTTTTGGAGCTCCATTCATCATCATCATCTTCATCATTTACTAGCAAGCTTGGAGTAGGTATAATCTCTTTACTTGCTTGTAACTTGTAAGTATGTTTCACAAGTTGATCCTAATTGGGATTTAACTTTAATTGGTTAAAGATTAACGTGTTCTAAAATGGTAATTAACATGCTTCCGCTTTCTTAATTCTTAAAATGGTTTAAGTATATTATGAACTTGTTAAATCCCAACAATGGTATCTAGAGCCGAAGTTGTTGAAATATGCTTCGAGATGGTTATTAAACCCACTATAATGTTACATTCTATGAACATGCATGAAGTAGAATGTAAAATTTTCGGTTTTGAGTGGTTTGTCATTTTGGCCAAAATCACTTGTGATTCTGTGTTACCGATCACTTGTGATTCTGTGTTGCAGATCACTTGTGATTCTGTGTTTCCAATCACTTGTGATTATGTGTTTCCAATCACTTGTGATTATGTGTTTCCAATCACTTGTGATTCTGTGTTGCAGATCACTTGTGATTCTGTGTTTCCAATCACTTGTGATTCTATATTGCCTATCACTTATGTTGATGATGTTCACAATCTAAGCCTTGACCTTGTGTTTGGTTGCATGTTTGGTTGATTTAATATTTATTCATTTGGTATATAATAATATTATTTTGGTTATGTAATTTATTTTATATTTGGTATGTAAAATAAATTAGGTTGTATTTTCATTTTTTTTAGACAAAATGTATTAGGATATATTTTGTAAAATAATGAAGATGATGAAGACTTGAAGAACACAAGAAGAAGCATTTGGATGCAAGATTAAGTGGGAGATTTAAAATCTCCTACTTAGTGTTATAACCCCTTATCCGGTGGCATTTGTTTTCGGCTAAACAAATGTCCACCAAAATGGCTTGATTGTGAACATATTTGTTTTGCATGCATGGTTGTTTATTGTATGATTGTGGATTGTATGTTTGTATGCTACAAGTTAATCACACAAGTTAACAACAAGCAAAATGACAATTTAATTGGTTAAATTATACATTAATTAATGACATGCAAAACGACAATTTAATTGGTTAAATTAAAAATGGCTAAAAGGACATTAATAAACGGTTATTAAGAACATGATTAGGATCATATATATAAAATGGTTTATAGACATAAAAATAGATTTCAAATAAACCATACACTAAATGCATGTTGGTGTATGGCATAAAAGTTTTCTCAAACTAGAATTAATGAAAACTTAAAATCCCTTATTAACAAGGCAAACAAGTTAAACGCCATCCTTTTGTGCAACACTTAAAAATATTAGGGAACTCACAATGGGATAAAGGTCACCTAACCGTTATGAATAAACTAATATGATTAAGGTGAATTTCGCATGCTTGTGGGATAAAGGTCACCTAACCACTTGTATGTTAAGTTTACACGTTTACACAAGTAGGACGACTTGATTTGGAAATCATGAACTTAGGGTCACCGAAGCATGAGGAACAAATAGGCGTTGATGGGATAAATATGCCATGCAAAAGGATTGCATAAACCCATAACTTAGAAGTTGCAAAAGGATTGCAATTGTCATATAATGACTACCTAGCTAAATCAAATGACGGGATAAAGGTCACCTAACCGAAATTTGGTTTACCGTTGGATTCTAAAATTTAATAAATATCAATTGGATTTAAAGGGTATTGATCGTTAAATTAAAATTGATACTTAAACAACTTTGTTAAATTTTGTAGATGGCCGCTAATAACAACAACATTCCGAACACACCAATAAACTTTAACAACCTATCGTTGAGGTCAATCCTCGAAAAGGAAAAACTCAACCATACGAACTTCATGGATTGGTTTCGCAATCTAAGAATTGTCCTCAAACTAGAGGATAGGGCGTATGTGTTGGAAGACCCCATTCCCGATCAACCAGATGAGGATGATACGGAAGGCATGGCCTATTGGGAGAAATATTGCACCGATTCGTTGCAAGTTTCTTGCCTCATGCTTGGGACTATGATACCCGAACTCCAAAAGGACTTCGAGCATCATAGTGCATATGACATGATCAAATAGTTGGAGGAGATGTTCCTTCAACAAGCTCGTGTCGAGCGCTTTGAAACGGTCTGAGCGCTTCATGCATGTCGGATGGACGACACCCAATCCGTTTCATCTTATTTCCTTAAGATGAAAAGCCTTATTGATCGAGGAAACCGTCTAAATTGCAATGTGTCTAATGAATTAGCCACGGACCTTATCCTTTACTCATTGTCAAAGAGGTTTGACACATTCGTGTTAAACTATAACATGAATGGTTGGGATAAAAGCATTGGCGAATTACATGCCATGCTTAAGACGGCAGAAGCAAGCATGGGTAAAAGGGCTTCACCCGTGTTTACGATCAATGAAGGCGGGTCCAAAAACCATAACACTCCTAAGCCAAGGGCGGCTAAAAGGAAAGGACCCGCCTGCCAAGGCAAGTGCAAGGGAAAGGGGAAGCTGGTTACCCCAACCAACAACAACAAGAAGCAAAAGGTTGCCAGAAAGGCTAACCCTAAGGAAGATCCGTGCTTCGGTTGCGGTGAAATGGGTCACTGGAAACGAAACTGCCTGGTCTACCTTAAGGAGTTGAAGGAAAAGAGGGATGCAGGGCAAACCTCAGGTAATGTATATATGGTATACATTGAGCTTAGTATTACTTCTTCTAATACATGGGTATTAGACACAGAATGTGGAACTCATATTTGCAATTCTTTGCAGGGGTTCAAAAGAAGTGATCAAGAAGCGGGAACAACAAGTCTCTTCATGGAAAATGGAGCAAGGGTGCAAGTGAAAGCTCAAGGAGACTTTGTTTTAAAGCTACCAAGTGATTTGGAGCTTATTTTGAAAAATGTTTTGTATGCACCCGATTTATCTCGAAACATTATTTCTGTATCCCGTTTGAAACAATATGGTTTTAATCTTAATTTCATTAATGATGATATCCATGTTTCTTTACATGATGTGTTCTATTTCAAGGCTTCGCCTGTGAATGGTATTTATGAATTGGTTCATGATGACACATCATACAATAGCTCAATATACCATGCAAACACCAAGAAACTCAAAAGGGATTTGAGTGATTCCTACTTATGGCATTGTCGCCTTAGTCACATAAACAAGAACCGAATGCATACACTTCAAAAGAATGGACTTTTGAAATCAAATGAACTAGACTCGTTTGATGTATGTGAGTCTTGTTTACAAGGCAAAATGACTAAAGCACCTTTCAAAGGGACCTATGAAAGGGCTAAGGACTTATTGGGATTAATACATTCGGATGTATGTGGACCCTTTAAGCCCATAACTAGGAATGGTGAAAGATACTTCGTTACTTTCATTGATAACTTCAGTCGTTTCGGATATGTCTACTTATTAAGACACAAGGATGAAACTTTTGAAGCATTCAAGGAATATCAAAACGAAGTACAAAATCAACTCAATAAGACAATCAAGGTATTTCGTACCGATAGAGGAGGTGAATACCTAAGCGATGCTTTCCAAGATCATCTTAAAAGTTGTGGGATTATCTCGCAACTTACTCCTCCTGGAACACCCCAACTTAATGGAGTTTCCGAAAGGAGAAACCGAACCCTAATGGATATGGTTCAATCTATGATGGCTAGAAGCTCGTTACCTCTATCATTTTGGGGTTATTGTCTATGCTCCGCGGCTCGTATTTTAAATATGGCCCCAACCAAGAAAGTGGAACGAACTCCTCATGAGATGTGGTTTGTAAAACCTCCATCTCTATCATACTTAAAGGTATGGGGATGTGAAGCTTATTCTAAGCGTTACGTCCCTAATAAGTTAAATGCTCGATCCACAAAGTGTATCTTCATAGGGTATTCCAAGGATGATATGGGATTTCTATGATCCATCCGAGTAGAATGTATTTGTTGCTCGGAAGGTTGAATTCCTTGAAACTAAGTTCCTAATGGAAGGTAATAGTGAAAGGAAGATAGATCTTGAAGAGGTTCAAGATCAAGTAGATGATACACAATTGGTTGACACTAGCACTCAACATGAAAATGTTGAGAATGATCAAATGGATGATCAAAGTATACAAGACGTTCGCAGATCTGGTAGGATTAGTAATCCTCCTGAGAGATATGGGTTTCTCATGGATGGTTGCTATGTGGTTGATTTGGATGATCCAACAAACTACCAAGATGCTTTATCAAGGATTGATAAAGATAAATGGCAGGAAGCCATGAACGCTGAGATGCAATCCATGTATGACAACCAAGTTTGGAAACTAGTTGTACAACCTGCTAGCTCCAAGTTAGTTGATTGTAAATGGATTTTCAAGATGAAAACCGACATGCATGGAAACTTAAATACATATAAAGCTAGACTTGTAGCAAAAGGTTTCACTCAAACTCAAGGGGTTGACTATGATGAAACCTTTTCGCCTGTGGCAATGCTAAAGTCTATTAGGATATTGTTTGCCATTGCTGCTCATTATGATTATGAAATATGGCAAATGGATGTCAAGACCGCCTTCCTAAATGGATATCTTGAGGAAGATGTCTATATGGTTCAGCCTGAAGGTTTTGTCGATTCGAAACATCCTAACAAAGTATGTAAGTTAAAGAAGTCAATCTACAGATTGAAACAAGCATCTAGAATGTGGAATCATCATTTTAATGAGGAAGCCAAGAAATTTGGCTTCATCAAAAATGGTGATGAAGCTTGTGTATACAAGAAAGCTAGTGGGAGCACTATCATGTTCCTTGTATTATATGTGGATGATATATTGTTATTTGGAAACGATATTCCAACAATGCAAGGCGTTAAGACTTGGCTAAAAAGCTGCTTCTCCATTAAGGATCTTGATGAAGCACAATACATTTTGGGGATTAGGATCTACAGGGATAGATCCAAGAAATTGATAGGTTTGAATCAAAGTGCATACATTGAAAAGATCTTGAAAAGGTTCAAGATGGACAACTCTAAGAAAGGTTTGGTACCTATTCAAAGAGGAACGCCTCTCAGTTCATCTCAGTGTCCTACCACGAAAGATGAATAAGAGAGAATGAAGAAAGTCCCGTACGCATCTGCTATTAGGTCAATCATGTATGCAATGATATGCACTAGACCGGATGTGTCATGCGCTCTTAGCCTGACAAGTAGATACCAGAATAACCCAGGAAATAGTCATTGGATTGCTGTTAAAAGTATATTGAAATACCTTAGGAGGACTAAGGATATGTTTCTAATATATGGGTCTGGTGAGGAGTAACTCGCTGTAAAAGGTTACGTTGACGCGAGTTTCTAAACTGATCGAGATGATTCTCGATCACACTCCGGTGGAAGAGTTCAAAACAGGATGTTGTTGCTTTATCCACTACAGAGTCGGAGTACATCGCCGCATGGATGAAGAAATTCATCGATGACTTAGGAGTAGTCCCTTCCATTCAGGACCCTCTTGAGATCTTTTGTGACAACGAGGGTGCGATTGCTCAAATCAAGGAACCTCGTGCTCACCAAAAGACCCGTCACATTGAGTGGAGATTTAACTACATAAGGGATGAAGTTGAAAAGGGAAAGATATGTATTGGTAAAGTTCACACAGATCTTAATATAGCGGATCCACTCACGAAACTCTTACATGGTGCAAAACATCAAGGGCATGTTAGTGCATTAGGGCTTCGATATTCTAGTGATTGGTTATGATCTGTTTTAAGTATTGTAACGGAACAAAATTGTTCAAACTCATTAATATAATTATGGCATTAATTTATTTTGAGTTATGTTCCTATTTTGCATATTTTATCCATGAATAAGTAATTATTCTAAATTCCGTAGTCGATCACATTTGTGGGAGCAAGTGTGAGGTTTAGACTATTATGAACTTGGATTGGTGTACATTCACGGGATGAATGTGGGGCAAGGTTGCTACCAAGGTTCATAGATATTTGTGGGATACAAATATTGGAAGACTCGCCCTCAAGACTTACTAAATGGAGCCTTTGTGGTTGATCACATGTAATCTTGAGTAAAGGTGAATATCATTGTATCCTCTGACCTGAGATACATATTGGGTTCGGATATTTACCAAGTATTATACCTTGATTCTTTCCTCCGCTATTCTAAAATATGGTAGTTCATAAGGAAGAGCTCATGTATAATACAAGGTATATATTTAGGATGTATGTAGTCAAGATGTAATTTGTCCCTCTTATTCGTTGAGAGTCAGATGTCTAAGGCCTGATAAAGTTAAATCTAAAAGAGAGTGATCACTCTGTATCTCTTGGATTTAACATGACATCTAGGATGAAAGGATATAATGAAAAGATTCACCTAATCATATTCGAGATGGGAACAGTAAAGGGATGATATTATTAAATGGCAAAAGTCATAACATATTGGGGGTGATGGACGGTTGTTAGGTGGTATCCATCACTTGCATTAATTTCTTATGTTTCTCGTGCAAGTGGAAGATTGAAGGTATTTCGTATGCCCGAGAGACATATTAAATTAACGTGGCCACTATGTTATGATCCAAGTCGGGTCATACCCAATAACAAACTTACCGACACCTCATACGTATTTGATCTTAACGATTGGATCATTAAACAAATACGCAACACTTGGATTTTAGAAAATCGGGTTTCTAAAATATTATCACTTGAGATAAATTATTTGAATAATTTATATATAATTGTTTATGTTTTTAAATGATTATATTTTGTTATATTTTATAAAAGTTTTTATAAAATATATAAGTAACAAAATAATACATAAGTTTATAATAAGTTTATAAACTTTTATAAACTTACATGTATTATTATTAAACAAATATGTGGCAGAATTTTGGACTCCAAGGAAGGGCTCACATGCTTGTTTTGTTACTTTTAATACTATACAACTTCTCATAAGCATGCTTAACACTTCTACCAAGCATTGCACTTATTCTCTCAAGTGAAACACATCAAAATACTTGAAAAAAACTGCATAATCCTCTTAAAATCAGCTGCTGGTGCCGTGGGGTTTTGGTAGCCAAAAGAGGTTCATAATTTGATTTTGCAAGTTCATTTCAAGTAAAAATAAATCCTAACCAAAAGCTAGGGTGTTGGTGCACAAGTTTGGGGTATAACAACTTGAAGTTTCATTCTTTTGGAGCTCCATTCATCATCATCATCTTCATCATTTATTAGCAAGCTTGGAGTAGGTATAATCTCTTTACTTGCTTGTAATTTGTAAGTATGTTTCACAACTTGATCCTAATTGGGATTTAACTTTAATTGGTTAAAGATTAACATGTTCTAAAATGGTAATTAACATGCTTCCGCTTTATTAATTCTTAAAATGGTTTAACTATATTATGAACTTGTTAAATCCCAACAACAGTATCATAACCACTTGCAGTTCTTGGCAATTTAGTAATGAAATCCATGGTAATATTTTCCCATTTCCATTCTGGGATTTCAGGTTGTTAAAGTAGACCCGATGGTTTCTGATGTTCAGCTTTGACCTTAGAACACGTCAAACATTCTCCTACATATCTCGCAATATCGGCTTTCATACCCGGCCACCAAAAATGTTTTTTGAGGTCCTTGTACATCTTTCCCGCTCCGGGATGTATTGAGTATCTGGTTTTATGTGCTTCCCCAAGTACCATTTTTCTCACATCTCCAAACTTTGGTACCCAAATTCTTTCGGCTCTATACCGGGTTCCGTCTTCTCGAATATTAAGGTGTTTCTCCGATCCTTTGGGTATTTTATTCTTCAAATTCCCTTCTTTTATGACACCCGGTTACGCCTCCTTTATTTGAGTAGTAAGGTTAGTACGAATAATTATATTCATAGCTTTTACCCGCATAGGTTCTCTGTCCTTTCTACTCAAATCATATGCTACCACATTCGCCTTCCCCGGATGGTAACGAATCTCGAAATCGTAATCATTCAATAACTCAATCCACCTACGCTGCCTCATGTTTAGTTATTTCTGATTAAATATGTGTTAGAGACTTTTGTGATCGGTATATATAATACTTTTGACCCCATATAAGTAGTGCCTCCAAGTCTTTAATGCAAAAACAACCGCGCCTAATTCCAAATCATGCGTCGTATAATTCTGCTCGTGAATCTTCAATTGTCTAGATGCATAAGCAATTACTTTCGTTCGTTGCATTAATACACAATCGAGACCTTGTTTTGAGGCATCACAATATATCACAAAATAATCATTCCCTTCAGGAAATGACAATATAGGTGTCGTAGTTAACTTTTCCTTCAACAATTGAAACGCTTTCTCCTGCTCATCCTTCCATTCAAACTTCTTCCTTTTATGCATTAATGCAGTCAAGGGTTTTGCTATTTTAGAAAAATCTTGGATGAATCTTCTGTGGTAACCAGCCTGTCCTAAAAATTGGCATATATGCTTTGGATTTTTCGGGGTTTCCCACTTTTCAACGGTTTCAATCTTTGCCGGATCCACCTGAATACCTTCTTTGTTCACTATGTGACCGAGGAATTGAACTTCTTCCAACCAAAATGCACACTTTGAAAACTTAGAGTACAGTTTTTCTTTCCTCAACAACTCTAGAACTTTTCTCAAATGTTCTTCGTGCTCTTGATCATTCTTTGAGTAGATAAGTATGTCATCGATGAAGACAATGACAAACTTGTCAAGATATGGCCCACACACTCTGTTCATGAGGTACATGAACACAGCTGGTGCATTAGTTAAACCAAACGGCATAACCATAAACTCGTAATGACCGTAACGCGTCCTAAAAGTAGTCTTCAGAATATCATCCTCCTTCACCCGCATTTGATGATATTCGGAACGTAAATCAATCTTCAAATAAACTGATGAACCTTGTAGTTGATCAAATAAGTCGTCGATTCTCGGTAGTGGGTAACGGTTCTTGATGGTAAGTTTGTTCAACTCTCGGTAGTCGATACACAACCTGAATGTACCATCTTTCTTCTTGACAAACAAAATAGGAGCTCCCCATAGTGATGTGCTTGGTCGAAAGAAACCATGCTCTAAGAGTTTTTGTAATTGGCTTTGGAGTTCCTTCATTTTGCTGGGTGCGAGTCTGTATGGAGCACGAGCTATTGGTGCAGCTCCTGGTACGAGATCTATTTGAAATTCAACAGATCGGTGTGGAGGTAGTCCCGGTAATTCTTTCGAAAATACATCGGGAAATTCTTTTGTGACGGGAACATCATTGATGTTCTTTTCTTCGGGTTTGACTTCTTCGATGTGTGCTAGAATGGCATAGCAACCTCTTCTTGTTAGTTTTTGTGCCTTCAAATTACTAATAAGATTTAGCTTCGCGTTGCTCTTTCCTCTGTACACCATTAAGGGTTTTCCTTTTTTCTTACAATGAGAATCGCATTTTTGTAACATACGATTTCCGCTCTCTCCTTTTTCAACCAGTCCATGCCGATTATCACATCAAAACTCCCTAACTCTACTGGTATCAAATCAATCTTAAACGTTTCGCTAACTAGTTTAATTTCTCAATTCTGACATATCTTATCTGCTGTAATTAATTTACCGTTTGCTAATTCGAGTAAAAATTTATTATCCAAAGGCGTCAATGGACAACTTATTTTAGTACAGAAATCCTTACTCATGTAGCTTCTATCCACACCCGAATCAAATAAAACATAAGCAGATGTATTGTCAATAAGAAACGTACCCGTAACAAGCTCCGGGTCTTCCTGCGCTTCAACCGATTAATGTTGAAGACTCTTCCTCGGCCTTGCCCTTTATTATCCCCCTGATTTGGACACGCATTTTTGTAATGGCCCTTCTTCCCGCATCCGAAACAGGTAATGTCGGCATAACTTGTTCCGGCATTATTTGTTCCCTTAGCCATTGATCCGTAGATTTCGTACTTTGTCGCACCATGGCCCTTTCTTTTACACTTAGTACACACTGCCGTACAGAGCTCAGTCGGATGGTATCCTTCACACCTCTGACATGGTTTCTGCCTCTTGTTGTTATTGTTAGGATTATTGTTGTTGCGGTTGTTATTGTTATTGAAATAGTTGTTGTAGTTGTTGCTGGGGTGGTTGTTGTTGTTGCGTTTGTTGTTGCGAAAATTGGTGCAATTGTGGTTGTGATTGTTGTGTAGATTGTTAAAATTGTGACCCTTGTCACTGGTGTCTTCCCACTTTCTCTTTATTTGTTTGGTTTTGCTAATTTTCTAGGGATATATGATGTTCCTCTAATACTTGCCATTGTTTTCACAAATGGTTTAGAAAAACCTGGTGGCTTAGAGGTTCCCGGGTTATTGTTACAACTTAAGAAATACGGGTGTTGACGATACATATAAAGTTCATCGGGGTTGGAATCAGGTTTCTCTATTTTGATGTCCTTTCCCTTATTATTTTCTTTTGCCTTTTCAAATTGGGTCGAGGTAATTTCTATAACATGATCGGAATCCTCATCGGGATCCGATTCATCGGAAAAATGGTAATCTTCCCAATATTTTTCTTCCTCGGCGGAAACACCATTGACCATTTTTAACTTTGGTCCATTGTTTGAGGATTTTCTTTTATTTATCTGTTTTTCTATGGTTCCTAATATTTCCTCCTCCGGAACCTCTTCTTCCGGTTCCTCTTCTTCCGGTTACTCCTCTTCCGGTTCCTCTTCGGGAATTTGTGAATCTTCCCAAACTATATTCGACTCTTCATTATTATGAGGTGAGTCGATGGGATTTGTACTAGAGGTAGACATCTAACACACAATATCAAACACTTTAAGAGATTAATATATCACATAATATTTACATGTTAACAATATATAGTTTCCAACAAAAATGTTAAGCAATTATTTTTCAAGTAAACACGGTCGAAGTCCAGACTCACTAATGCATCCTAACGAACTCGATAAGACACACTAATGCAAATTTCTGGTTCTCTAAGACCAATGCTCAGATACTAACTGAAATGTCCTGTTCATATTGATTATAAATGTTCCATATTAATTGATTTCATCGCGAGATTTTGACCTCTATATGAGACGTTTTTCAAAGACTGCATTCATTTTTAAAACAACCATAACCTTTATTTTATCGATAAAGGTTTAAAAAGTATTACGTAGATTATCAAATAATGATAATCTAAAATATACCGTTTACACATGAACATTACATAATGGTTTACAATAAGAATATATTACATCAAAAATAAGTTTCTGGAATGCAGTTTTTACACAATATCATACAAGCATGGACTCCAAATCTTATCCTTATTTTAGTATGCAACAGCGGAAGCTCTTAATAATCACCTGAGAATAAACATGCTTAAAACGTCAACAAAAATGTTGGTGAGTTATAGGTTTAACCTATATATATATCAAATCATACTAATAGACCACAAGATTTCATATTTCAATACACATCCCATACATAGAGATAAAAATCATTCATATGGTGAACACCTGGTAACCGACATTAACAAGATGCATATATAAGAATATCCCCATCATTCCGGGACACCCTTCGGATATCAAATCATAATAATACTCCACAAGATTTCATTTTTATAACACATCTCATATCAGGCATTTTGCAAACTGCATAGAGATAAAAATCATTCATATGTTGAACACCTGGTAACCGACGTTAACTTAATGCATAGAATATCCCCAAAACAGAACCTCTCGTCTGTATAATAATCTCGAAGTACTAAACCATCCATAACCTGAATGGGGGTTGTTAAGCCCAATAGATCTATCTTTAGGATTCACGTCAATTAGGGGCCATTTCCCTAATTCTTAGGTTACCAGACTTGAAGGGCGATATTCGGTTTAATAATCCAACCATAGAATGTAGTTTTGCGTACTTGTGTCTATTTTGTAAAACATTTATAAAGCTGCATGTATTCTCATCCCAAAAAAAAAATATTAGATTGTAAAAGTGGGACTATAACTCACTTTCACAGATTTTTACTTTGCCGAATGTAAGACTTGGCCACTGGTAGATTCATGAACCTATATCAAATATGTACATATATCAAAGTATGATAAAAGTATATTCACCACATTTATTACGTTTTAATGATTTAAGTTTGTTAAGTTAGCAGTCCTCGTTAGTAACCTACAACTAGTTGTCCACAGTTAGATGTATAGAAATAAATTAATATATATTATCTTGAATTAATCCACGACCCAGTGTATACACGTCTCAGGCTAGATCACAACTCAAAGTATATATATTTTTGGAATCAACCTCAACCCTGTATAGCGAACTCGAACATTACAGCATATAGAGTGTCTATGGTTGTTCCAAATAATATATATATATGGGTCGATATGATATGTCAAAACATTGTATACGTGTCTATGGTATCCCAATATTACATAATATATGTTAGAATACATGTATAATACAATATAAGTTAGCTAGGATATGATTAGTGTAGATTTGTTATTAAATTTTCGTAGCTACAACAAGTAAAATTTTCCAATTTTGTTTTACCCATAACTTCGTCGTTTTAAATCCGTTTTGAGTGATTCAAGTTGCTATGGTTTCATAATGAACTGTAATTTATGAAACTAAATAGAAAAAGTATAAGTTTATAGACGGAAATACAGGTTACAAGTCATTTACTAAAGAGGTAGTCATTTCCATCGTAAATCTTGATGACCATTTTGAAAAACATACTTTCACTTTGAGTTTAACCATGATTTTTGGATATAATTTCATGTTCATAAGAAAAATCATTCTTCCAGAAGAACAACTTTTAAATCAAAGTTTATCATAGTTTTTAATTATCAAACTCAAAACAGCCCGCGGTGTTACTACGACGGCGTATGTCCGGTTTTACGGTGTTCTTCGTGTTTCCAGGTTTTAAATCATTAAGTTAGCATATCATATAGATATAGAACATGTGTTTAGTTGATTTTAAAAGTCAAGTTAGAAGGATTAACTTTATTTGCGAACAAGTTTAGAATTAACTAAACTATGTTCTAGTGATTACAAGTTTAAATCTTCGAATAAGATAGCTTTATATGTATGAATCGAATGATGTTATGAACATCATTGCTAACTTAAGTTTAGTAGGTAAACCTACTGGAAGTGACAAGAAATGATCTAACTTCAAAAGATTCTTGGATGGCTTGAAAGTTCTTGAAGTAGAATCATGACACGAAAACAAGTTCAAGTAAGATTTCTGCTCGAATTTAGATTGTTATAGTTATAGAAATTGAATCAAAGTTTGAATATGAGTATTACCTTGAATTAGAGAGATAACCTACTGTAAGTAACAAAGGTTTCTTGATCTTGGATGATTACTTGGAATGGATTAGAAAGCTTGGAAGTAATCTTGCAAACTTGAAAGTGTTCTTGGTTTTATGAAACTAGAACTTATAGAATATTTGAAGAACACTTAGAACTTGAAGATAGAACTTGAGAGAGATCAATTAGATGAAGAAAATTAAAGAATGAAAGTGTTTGTAGGTGTTTTTGGTCGTTGGTATATGGATTACATATAAAGGATGTGTAAGTTTGTTTTCATGTAAATAATTCATGAATGATTTATAATATTTTTTGTAATTTTGTGAGATATTTCATGCTAGTTGCCAAATGATGGTTCCCACATGTTTAATGACTCACATGGTCTGCTAAGGAGCTGATCATTGAAGTGTATATACCAATAGTATATACATCCAGAAGCTGTGTATTGTAGAGTACGAATACGGGTGCATACGAGTAGAATTGTTGATGAAAATGAATGAGGATGTAATTGTAAGCATTTTTGTTAAGTAGAAGTACTTTGATATGTGTCTTTAAGTCTTTCAAAAGTGTACTAATACATCTAAATACACTACATGTATATACATTTTAACTGAGTCGTTAAGTCATCGTTAGTCGTTACATGTAAGTGTTGTTTTGAAACCTTTAAGTTAACGATCTTGTTAAATGTAATTAATTCATTGTTATTTGTGACGACCCGGGAATTTCCGACCAAAATTTAAACTTAATCTTCATATTATTTTGACACAATAAGCAAAGTCTGTAATATATAAGTTTCAAAAACCTTGAACTGTGTTCATGTATATATTTGACCTTTGACTATTACCGACGATTCACGAACAAATTATTGTAAATAAATATGTGTATATATATATATATATATATATATATATATATATATATATATATATATAATGTAATATATATAAAATGTATAAATATTTAATATTTAATATATGTTATCATATAATTATAATATTAACATAATAAACGTAACCATAAGTTAAAAATATAATTGTTATACTAACATTATTATTTTCAGTGTTGCTATTAATATTAATATTAATACCAGTATGAGTTATATTATTATTTTCAACAAATATATATAGATATGGATTTTAGTACATTTAATTTGGTATCTTTACTAATATTATTATTATCATTATTCTTACTAATATTATTATGATATTAATATTATCTTTATTATTAGTAATAATATAATTATTATACCTATATTACTATTAGTTAAAATAGTAGGGGTATTATTATTATAATATTTATTAAAAGAGTAATCATAATCTATAAATATAAATATATAAGAATAAGAGAAATACTAACAAATATTCAGATATACATAAATACATGTACATATATTAAATATTAAATACAGTTATTACATATATATATTTATATACAAATACTTGTGCATATATATATATTTATATATAAAAATACGGTTCACTATATATATGTATAATTACAGCAAACAATTTCACATCATTTTCAATCTGTAGTGAATTGATTTTCTGCTATCTTGTTCGTACCAATCAAGGAATCAAACACACGAAAGAATCCAAGTTTCTGTTAACCATATCATTCGAGTGTTATTTTATTTTTATTTTATTTCTGTACTGATGATTGAACCTGTCAACCCACTCTCATTATAAAACAATCGAACTAACCAATGATTGAATTAAACCACTCCTCTTGTTTTTATTAATTTCGATGAACCCATTTGTTACTTATCAGCCAGACAAACAACCATTTTATTATCACCACAATAGCCATGTATAATCACCATCCATCTTCAAACAATCACCACAACCCACCTATATCGATCAGTGTTTTTTTTCTGCTTGTTTAACTACAATCAACCAAATATCATTAATGCAACCACAACCCACCGTATCCCTTGCTACTCATCTTACTATTTTGGTCGAGCTATACCATCACAAACACGCTATCATTCACTCTCCTTCTTCATTGTTCGAAACCATCATTAAACCCACCACTATTGACACCCTTGGCTCACTCCCTTCACGACACCAACATGTATAACCACCAACCATCACCGAGAGTCACCATGAGAGACCAACATATGTGTTTTTTGGTTTCTTCTTGTCTATCGAGCAAAGACCCACCACTTACAACAATTGACAACCATTGCAAATCAATACCCATCTTCATGAACCAAACTACGACTAATCGTTTATTTTTTTTAAACGAACAAACCGAGACCTTGCTTGTGTTATCACTATTCGTGCATTACATGAACACCTTCGAATCAAACCCACAACTATCCTTACAAACCACCATGATCACACCCAAACCACGCACCACTAAACCACTTTGATTTTTTTTTATTTGTTACTAATCGAGGCATTATGAAACCCACGTACACACCACATTGTTTCTGTTTTCCAGCCTTCCAAAAACCGACACCCTTCATTCCCCAATTCAGTTTCATTATTGTTTCTTGTCAAACAAGGTTTCCATGACCACCTTCAATCACTTCTAAATTAATCACCTTCGGTTCCTTCTTGATCAATCATCAAACCATAACAATCATCATCATTTAGCTCGACAGGTTTGCTGTTGTTGTTACTCTGTCTGAACAAGACAACTCAAAACATCTACCACTTTCTTATTCGATCACCAACCACTGTTTCTTGATTAAAACACCACCGTAGCCTTGCTATTGTGTACAGCTGTAAAACATCACCATAAACACTTACAAGCTTACTTC
Organism: Rutidosis leptorrhynchoides; assembly: GCF_046630445.1. Lineage (NCBI taxonomy): Eukaryota > Viridiplantae > Streptophyta > Magnoliopsida > Asterales > Asteraceae > Rutidosis > Rutidosis leptorrhynchoides. Next base: position 148,878,579 of record NC_092340.1, on the reverse strand, counting down.
TGTTAAGTTAATTTCTCCTTCGTTCTTTTCTTTCTCTTTCGATGGGCACTCAAACAAAACAGAAATCTGATTATATCGACTACCATGTTTGATATTCCAATCTAATTATCGTTTGCTATTTTGTGCTTTTTCTTAATGGCCGACATATACCTAAAAGATAACTCCACTTGCATATTAAAAAGGATTTTAATCAGTTGTAAAAAGAATACTAGCTTGATCGTTATTATATTTTTTTTACAATTCGGGCCATATAAAGACATACTTGTTGGGCCAAGATTCGTGTGGGTGTTGGGTCAACATAACTCTTTGGGCCATAAAAGTCTGCAAGGATGCTATTTATGTTTTACGAATGAGATTGGCTCAGGAGGAGTTCACGAGTATGAAGAGGAGGAGAAGATGAAATTATAATTCCATGATTTCATGTACATATACGATGATAGAATAAGATGATGATTGTGGTTATGATGGTGTAGATAATTGTGATCGTGAATTAATACGATTAGGAAGGATAATGGGTGTTGTTAAAGATGAAACAGAAAGAGTGTTATAAGAACAATATGGAATATTTATTCAGAAAAGATTAAGCAGAATAATGGTTTGGGCGTGTGTTTGTTAAAAGAGAGGTTGCGAGTTCGAATCCGGACAGTGGCGTTTTGTTTTTAAAAGCTTGACTTCAAAGGTTGTACTTTGTTATTTTATTACCATTATTATTATTGTTATTATTATTAGTTATCATTTATTATTATTATCAAGATTATTATTATGACTAATACTATTATCATTACTAGTAATATCATTTTTATTGATATTATTATTATTATCTCATTATTATTATTAATATAAGTATTATTATTATTAATGTTATCATTATTAAGGATATAATCATTGTTATTATTATTAGGGGAATCATTATTAGAAAAATTATTATTCTTATTAAAAGTAACATTAATATTTAAAATTATCATTTTTATTATTATTATTATTATTAAAGTTAGTATTATTATTAAAATTATCATTTTTATCAAAGTTATTATTATTACTATCCTTATTATTATTTTGACATTAATATTATTATTTTTACATTATCAATATCATTATCATAATAACCATTATTATTATTATTAATATTGTAAAATAAACAACTTTATTTATTATCATTATCAATATTATTTTATCAAATAACTATTAGTTATATAAAACTATATTTACTACACATAACATAATTACATTAATACTTTTATAATTAATAAGGTTATTAACGAAAAACCTAATTAAAATAACAAATAAATCTCTAATAATATATAAATTTGTTCGATTACCATATTATGTGTTAATATATATATATATATATAAATGTATAGGTTCTTGAATCCGAGGTCAACCCTACACTTGTTAAATGTCGTCATATGTATTTCCACTACAAAATACAGTATGGTGAGTTTCATTTGCTCCCTTTTTAATTGCTTTTGCAATATATATTTTTGGGCTGAGAATACATGCACTGCTTTTTTGAATGCTTTACGAAATAGACACAAGTACTTAAAAATGTATTCTACGTTGAGTTGTACCACTGGCATACTTCTCTGTAGCTTGGTAACTACTATTTACATGGGTATTGTAAACGCGAATCCTGTTGATAGATCTATCGGGCCTGACAACCCCAACCGGACTGGACGACCAGTATTCAACGGTTGCACAGTACTTCGTTTCGGTGACTACACTTGGTACGGTGTAGTGAGATTTCATAATAAAGGGAATATGCGACGTGATTAAATGTTAAGTATGGTTACCAAGTGCTCAACCACTTAGAATGCTTTACATACACTTGCGAGTGTATTATGTTTATGATTATGAAATCTTGTGGTCTATTGAAAAATTGAAATGATTGTTATGATAAACCTATGAACCCACCAACCTTTTGGTTGACACTTTAAATCATGTTTATTCTCAGGTAAGAATTAAGTCTTCCGCTGTGCATTTGCTCAATTTAAGGATATTACTTGGAGTCGATCATCGCAATGGGACCAAATGTTGATGACTTCGTCCAGGTGGATAAGGACGGGTCTTTATAGGTGGTATCAGAGCGGTGGTCTTAGCGAACCAGGTCTTGCATTAGTGTGTCTAACTGATAGTTGATTAGATGCATTAGTGAGTCTGAACTTCGACCGTGTCTACATGTCAAAAGTTTTGCTTATCATTCCGTGTCGAAAAATTTCCTGCTTATCATTTTTAGGGAATCACTTGCTTATCATACTTAATCTAGATATATCTTACTGCCTGGATTGCATGAATAGTGTATAGACATAATTCATATCTTAGCGTATCTGCTAATTCATATCTTAGTATATCTGTTACTGTAAACTTTGCCTAACATATTCCGTAGATTCCTCCGTAACTTATGGGATTTTAGTATTATATATGCATATGTAAATTATGTATTGCAGGGTACTAATCTACATCCTTTAATCTATTTCTTATTGAAAATCCTTCAACTGATCGTACGAGATGAATCCCTCAACTAGTTCGAATTCCTCGGATTCCGATAGCTATTCTAATATGGAGTTTCACCTAAGCTCCGAAAGTAGTGTCACCAGAATGAATCAACCAATCATCCATCCCCACTTCATCTGATGGGTTCGTTGTCAACTTAATCAATGGAGACGCGCAGAAGACGATCCCTTCCACTAACCGAATTCACCTTTTGATGAAGAACCAGAAGCACTTATCGGCGAACCTGTTCGTAACACCATTTTCAGCCTCAGTTCCAGAGTAGTTCGACACGATTATATTATATCCACAATTCTGAACCTTATTCACCCGCTCGTTTCAACCGACAATCATCCCGGAATAATAGAAGAAGTCAACGAAGTTCGCGCTCGAGTAATCAATTGGGAGAATATGGTGCAAAATTTACCAGCTTCAGCAACATCACCGGCACCAACAGTACCATCAGTAACAACGCCAGTACCATCAACAATCCATGCCTCAACATCTCATTCTGTACCTCGAGCACAATCTTCGTTTTACACGTTGTTCTACATCGATTAATTTTCGTTCTACGAATCGTTCTATATCATTTATCTTCACTAAACATGGAGATTATGTAATCTCTAAAGTCTTAGAGATTAGCTATTCTAGCTCAAACCGAAAAGCAAATGAGATTAATATCATATTAATTCATTAAATCCATGATTAAATCTGAAGAAAATATATATGTAAGTATATTTTCATAAAGATTGTAATTAAAAATTCTTTCGTACAAACTGTTAATGTTGAAAATATTTTAACGGGTAGGTAATACCCGAGGAATATTCAGATTTCACCTTAATAAGTATATTGTACATTCTTTCAAATCTAATTCAATAGTCATTTACGATCCTATTTACAACCACCGATATACGTACCCGTTCACCACAGAATAACCATTTTCATTCAATTTCATATTTGGATTTTGATCTATCAGAATTCAACAAGTGGCATAATGAAGAAAACACTGGACAAAATAAAATTTGTTAGAAACAAATTAACTACGAGAAAAATGTTGTTAAGAATCCACGCTAACTGTTCCTAGCTAATTGTTCCTAGCTAACTGATTACATTTTATTTATCGCAATTTATTCATCGCAATTTACATTCTCGCAATTTTATTTATCGTCATTTAATTTTTGTTATTTATTTTTACGCACTTTAAATATCGGGACACGTATACAAGGTTTTGACATATCATATCGACGCATCTATATATATTATTTAGAATAACCATAGACACTCTATATGCAGTAATGCGGGAGTTAGCTATACAGGGTTGAGGTTGATTCTACAATAATATATATAGTTTGAGTTGTGATCGAGTCTGAGACGTATACGGGTCACGATACGTATTAATTAATTCAAAATTTTATATATTAAACTATATATGCATTATTGGACTGCTAACTGTGGACTATCAAGATTGGACAATTAAAAATGAATTAAAATATTGATTATAACATATGAAACTAAACAATTCTTCAAGTTTGCCACTTGATTTCATCTTAAACCTCATTTATATCTTGACGATTCCAATCTGCGTTCAAACCTTTCATGATTCTTGAAAACACCTCAATCGGGAGAATGAATCAACTGCACTTCATCTACGGAAGGAAAGCTTTATGCATAGTTATGCACTGAAAAAGACTCGGAACCTGAGCAAACGTTTAACACGTATCTGTGCTAGCACCTTTGGCGTTGTTATTACCGAAAAATCACTTTACAATCCCTTTTCAAAGTAGCCAATTTTGTCACAGCTCCAGCAAGTCAACTTCGACTTTCATTCGGGTTTGCCTTATTATAACTTTGATATATATGCGTGCTCATTTATTGTTACCGAGAAACCATTTATATTCCACCATATTACCATCTGCGTTTAATCATCTAAAAGCACAATTCTCCTGAAAACACCTCGGATTGATAACCGATGATTCAAATATGGCTGCATTAAATGCAGACGAAACAGTAAAATTGTAGATGGCCTAAATGGCCAAGAGTTTGATGATAAAAAATGGAGTGTTGGGAACGCTCGATAGAAAATTTAGTACTGAAAAACGGATAGAGTTAACCATGAAGGAGATCAAGGACAAATACAAGGTACATACCCAATATTCAAAGAATCCAGGTGATACTGTATCCGATGAAACCTTCAACGAATATCTTGCTCCTTATTCATGTTAAAATGTTGCGAAAAATCTTTTCCATCAATCTTCGAACTTAGAAATTCCCAAAATATCGTCATAAATATCTTCGATATTTTTATAAATATTCTTGACCGAAATTATATACCTCATCGTATTTTTTGTATTCCATTATATTGGAAACTTCTGTAAAATTTAAGTATAAAATATGAATGAATTTTGAAGTAGTGTTGGGAACTGATGCATGAGTTAGTATAATATAATGACACTTGGCCAACGTGATTATATTACAGTAATTCATGCTGAAAGTTCTATTGGAGCATGATGATTCACAGATCATAACTTCATCATGTGCCATGTTACATAACTCTTTCATTCTACTTAACTTCTGAACATATCAAGAAAATGTATTCTTGATAGTTCTATCTTCCGTGATGTTGATAAATTTAAAAATCAAATCGTGCTATCGCGTTCTTTCCTGCATAGAACATTTTAATCATTCGAAATTCTATATCTACGAATTTTGGACCATTATTCGCTTGACTTGAAGTCGGGAAGAGAAAATAAAAGCATAAGGCTTCGAAATATAAGGGAGAATATAAAGCCCGATAACAACACATAAATTACAAACCATGTATATCAATGTTTATCGCAACATAAAGACACGGGAGAATTAAAAACACTATAACCCCAAAGGCGAAGTAGAAGAAAGTAGATTCCTCTGGTGAAAGTTGGAAAAGGAGAATGAATGCGGCGATAGTAAGGATGAGGACAAGGAACAGAACTGGATTAAGCATTTTCACAATCATTTGAAAGAATGGATCGAGAAAGAAAGAATTGGAGTGGTGAAAATGATGGGACGAAAGAAGTTCATTTATAGTGGAGATACCAGACAAAGCAATCGAGACAGATGATCGCATTTAATTAAAGAGATTCTATTTTTCTTATTCGCCGAAGAATCAAATCTTTTAGATTTCAAAGATTTTCTGTGAATCCCTAGAATTCCGGAATTCAACCACGACAATGTTAAAAGATAAGACGAATATTATTTTCGAAAATCAACCATGACTAGTCAAAAGTTAAATATGTATCTCAATTTTCTGTGATAACTTCACTCGTACGCTTCAAATAATAGAATTGTTTTATCTATATTACTCAATTATGATAAAACTCTATTTATCAACTCATATTCGTCATGAAAACATTTTTATTGTTAGCCATGATGACCTCACTCAAATTCCGGGACGAAATTTCTTTAACGGGTAGGTACTGTGACGACCCAGGAATTTCCGACCAAAATTTAAACTTAATCTTCATATTATTTTGACACAATAAGCAAAGTCTGTAATATATAAGTCTCAAAAACCTTGAACTGTGTTCATGTATATATTTGACCTTTGACTATTACCGACGATTCACGAACAAATTATTGTAAATAAATATGTGTATATATATATATATATATATATATATATATATATATATATATATATATATATAATGTAATATATATAAAATGTATAAATATTTAATATTTAATATATGTTATCATATAATTATAATATTAACATAATAAACGTAACCATAAGTTAAAAATATAATTGTTATACTAACATTATTATTTTCAGTGTTGCTATTAATATTAATATTAATACCAGTATGAGTTATATTATTATTTTCAACAAATATATATAGATATGGATTTTAGTACATTTAATTTGGTATCTTTACTAATATTATTATTATCATTATTCTTACTAATATTATTATGATATTAATATTATCTTTATTATTAGTAATAATATAATTATTATACCTATATTACTATTAGTTAAAATAGTAGGGGTATTATTATTATAATATTAATTAAAAGAGTAATCATAATCTATAAATATAAATATATAAGAATAAGAGAAATACTAACAAATATTCAGATATACATAAATACATGTACATATATTAAATATTAAATACAGTTATTACATATATATATTTATATACAAATACTTGTGCATATATATATATTTATATATAAAAATACGGTTCACTATATATATGTATAATTACAGCAAACAATTTCACATCATTTTCAATCTGTAGTGAATTGATTTTCTGCTATCTTGTTCGTACCAATCAAGGAATCAAACACACGAAAGAATCCAAGTTTCTGTTAACCATATCATTCGAGTGTTATTTTATTTTTATTTTATTTCTGTACTGATGATTGAACCTGTCAACCCACTCTCATTATAAAACAATCGAACTAACCAATGATTGAATTAAACCACTCCTCCTGTTTTTATTAATTTTCGATGAACCCATTTGTTACTTATCAGCCAGACAAACAACCATTTTATTATCACCACAATAGCCATGTATAATCACCATCCATCTTCAAACAATCACCACAACCCACCTATATCGATCAGTGTTTTTTTTCTGCTTGTTTAACTACAATCAACCAAATATCATTAATGCAACCACAACCCACCGTATCCCTTGCTACTCATCTTACTATTTCGGTCGAGCTATACCATCACAAACACGCTATCATTCACTCTCCTTCTTCATTGTTCGAAACCATCATTAAACCCACCACTATTGACACCCTTGGCTCACTCCCTTCACGACACCAACATGTATAACCACCAACCATCACCGAGAGTCACCATGAGAGACCAACATATGTGTTTTTTGGTTTCTTCTTGTCTATCGAGCAAAGACCCACCACTTACAACAATTGACAACCATTGCAAATCAATACCCATCTTCATGAACCAAACTACGACTAATCGTTTATTTTTTTAAACGAACAAACCGAGACCTTGCTTGTGTTTATTCGAGATGGGAACTCGAAAGGGATGATGTTATTGAATGGCACAAACTCATAACATATTGGGGGTGATGGACGGTCGTTAGGTGGTATCCGTCACTTGCATTAATTTCTTATGTTTCTCGTGCAAGTGGGAGATTGAAGGTTTTTCGTATGCCCGAGAGACATATTAAATTAATGTGGCTAATATGTTTTGATCCAAGTCGGGTCATACCCAATAACAAGCTTACCGACACCTTATTCGTATTTGATCTTAACGATTGGATCATTGATTAAATACGCGACACTTGAATTTTAAGGAAAAAGTTTCTTAAATAATATTACTTGATATGTTTATATATAAGTTATGGAACAACTTATATAACAAGGATTTAATTATTTATAGGTTAAATAATTGATTAAGTTATGATACATTTTATAAAATTGGTTTTATAAAATATACATAACAAATAATATATATACAAGTTTATAAAATGTATTTTATGAAATCAAGTTTTATAAAAACTGATTTTATAAAATCAGTTTTTTTTATAAAAGTATATTATATTATGGCAATGTGAGTGGCATGGGAGTTAGAATAAGCATGCATTTGTTTAATACTTGGTACCCATGCTTAACTAAGACCAAGGGGACTTAGTATGCTACACACACATGCATTCAAACATATCAAAAGAGCTAAAAAACTGCACAAAAATTTTGTTGGAGCTGAGCAAAAGCCGTGGCCTTTTATTGCCAAAAGGGAAGTCTTAATTTGGTTTTTACAAGCTCATTTCTAGTGTCATTTAAATCCTAACTAATTACAAAGGTGTTGGGGTTATTGCTTGTGGGTATTTCAAGCTTGAGGCTTCAAGTAAGAAGCTTGTTCATCATCATCTTCTTCATCATCTTGTAGTAACCCTCAACTAGCTTGAGGAGGTAAAACTCTAAACCCACTTTTAGTTTGTAAGTATATTTCATGACATGATCTATTATTGGGATTTAATTTTAATTGGTTAAAGTAAACAAGTTTCAAATCGGGTTACATGCTTCCGCTTTAATATGAATCTTAATATGATTTTAGTGTTTATGAACTTGTTAAATCCCAACAATGGTATCTAGAGCCAAAGTTTTGTTAATATGCTTCTTGTTTTTGGCTAGTCAACTCATTTATTTTACAATCTACCAACATGCATGAAAGTAGAATGTAAAAATCATGAGTTTTGGTGGGTTTGTTGGTTTGGCCGAATTTTTGGACCCCAAAAGTGGGTTTGGGACTTCAAGTTTGTCCAAGATTTGATGTTATGTTATTGTTCACAATCGAGCCTAGACCGTGTGGTTGAATGTTTGAATGATTTGGTTATTATTCATGGTTGTAATATTCATTCATTTGGTTTGTATTAATTTGTAATAATTTTGTAATTTTGGTGTGTAATAAGTTGTAAGTAATCTTGTAATTTTTCATGTAATTTATTCTATTTGTTTGTAAAAATAGAATAGGTTGTTATTTCATTTTCTAGAAAAATTGTATTAGGATATAATTTTGTAAAAAGAAAATGAAGATTCAAGATGAAGATTACAAGATGGAGCTTTGAAGATTACAAGATTAAGTGGGAGATTTTGTTTAAAAATCTCTTGCTTTCTTTTGTTAACCCTTACCGGTGACATTTGTTTTTTGGCTAAACAAATGCCCACCAAAATGGCTCCCGATTGTGAACATATTTTGTTATGCATGTTTGTGTATGTTTGTATGATTGGTTGCTACAAGATTATCACATGTTAACAACTTGCTTAATACATTATAAATGGTTATAATAAAACATAACATAACGACACTAATAATTGGTTATTAGACCTAAATAAAATGGTTTATTTAAAAAGTATTAAATTGGTTCATGACTAGTAATTGGTTTTACTAAAAGGACATGAAAATGGGTTTTTCAAAATTTACTACACACCAAATGCATGTTGGTGTATAGCATTTTGTTTTCTAAAACTAGAATGTAGAAAACTTAAATCCCTTTAACTAAAACAAGGTAAACAAGTTAAACGCCATCCTTTTGTGAAAACACTTAAGACATATTAAGAAACTCTTGACGGGATAAAGGTCACCTAACCGTCATGAGCGGACTAATATGAATAAGGTAAATTTCGCACACTAGTGGGATAAAGGTCACCTAACCACTTGTTTGTTAAATTTACATGTCTACACAAGTAAGACGACTTGATTTGGGAATCATGAACTTAGGGTCACCGAAGCATGAGGAACAAATAGGCGTTGATGGGATTAATATGCCATGCAAAAGGATTGCATGATCCCATAACTTAGAAGTTGCAAAAGGATTGCAATTGTCATTATGACTACCTAGCTAAATCAAATGACGGGATAAAGGTCACCTAACCGAAATTTGATTTACCGTTGGATTCTAATATTTAATAAAACAAATTAAAAGGGTATTGTTTATTGAATTTAAAATCGATACTTAAAAGGACTTTGTTGAATTTTGTAGATGGCCGCTAATAACAACAACAACATGCAAAACGCACCACTTAACATGAACAACCTATCATTAAGGTCTCTCTTAGAGAAAGACAAACTCAACCATACAAACTTTATGGATTGGTTCCGCAATCTTCGGATTGTCCTCAAATAAGAGGATAAAGCGTATGTACTTGAGGACCCCATTCCCGATCAACCGGATGAGAATGATGTGGAGGTAATGGCCTCTTACGATAAGTATTGCCATGACTCCCTTCAAGTCTCATGCCTAATGCTTGGGACTATGATTCCCGAACTTCAAAAGGATTTCGAGCATCATAGTGCATACGACATGATAACGCAATTGAAGGAGATGTTCCGGGCGCTACATGCTTGTCGTATGGACGATACCCAATCGGTTTCATTTTATGTGCTCAAGATGAAGAGCCTTATCGATCATGCTAACCGCCTTAACCTAAACATATCAAATGAGTTAGCCACCGATCTTATCCTTAACTCCCTATCAAAAAGGTTTGATCAATTTGTAATTAATTACAATATGAATGGGATGGATAAGAGCATAGGTGAGCTTCACGGTATGCTTAGAACGGCGGAAACTAGCATGGGTAAAAGGGCTTTACCCGTGTTAGCAATCGATCAAGGTGGGTCCAAAGGTAACACCTCTAAGCCAAAGGTGGCCAAGAGAAAAGGACCCGCCTATCAAGGCAAAGGGAAGGGGAAGATGGTTACTCCAACCATCAACAAGGCTAAGAAGCAAAAGGTAGCCGAGAAGGCAAACCCCAAAGAAGACCCATGTTTCGGTTGCGGTGAGATGGGTCATTGGAAACGAAACTGTCCGGTCTATCTTAAGGAGTTGAAGGACAAGAGGGATGCGGGGAAAACCTCAGGTAATATATATATGGTATATATTGAGTTTAATATTACTTCTTCTAATACATGGGTATTAGACACGGGATGTGGAACTCATATTTGCAATTCTTTGCAGGGGTTCAAAAGAAGTGATCATAAGGCGGGAACATCAAGTCTCTATATGGGCAATGGTGCAAAGGTGCATGTTAAAGCTCAAGGAGATTTTGTTTTGAAGCTTCCAAGCGGATTGGAACTTATTTTAGAAAATGTTTTGTATGCTCCGGATTTGTGTAGAAACATTATTTCTATTTCTCGCTTAAAACAATGTGGTTACATTGTTAATTTTATTGATGATGATATTCATGTTTCTAAAGATAATGTATTCTATTTCAAGGCTTCGCCTTCAAATGGAATTTATGAATTGGTTCATGATGACGCATCATCGAGCTCTATATACCATACTAGCACCAAGAAACTCAAAAGGGATTTGAGTGATTCCTATTTATGGCATTGTCGCCTTGGTCACATAAACAAGAACCGAATGCATACACTTCAAAAGAATGGACTTTTGAAATCAAATGAGATGGACTCGTTTGATGTATGTGAATCTTGTTTACAAGGCAAGATGACTAAAGCACCTTTCAAAGGGACCTATGAAAGGGCTAAGGACTTATTGAGATTAATACATTCGGATGTATGTGGATCCTTTAAGCCCATAGCTAGGAATGGTGAAAGATACTTCGTTACTTTCATTGATGACTTCAGTCGTTTTGGATATGTCTACTTGTTAAGACATAAGGACGAAACTTTTGAAGCATTCAAAGAATATCAAAGCGAAGTACAAAATCAACTCAATAAGACAATCAAGGTACTTCGTACCGATAGAGGAGGTGAATACCTAAGCGATGCTTTCCAAGATCATCTTAGAAGTTGTGGGATTATCTCGCAACTTACTCCACCCGGGACACCACAACTTAATGGTGTGTCCGAAAGGAGGAACCGAACCCTAATGGATATGGTTCGATCTATGATGGCTAGAAGCTCGTTACCTCTATCATTTTGCGGTTATTGTCTATGCTCTGCGGCTCGTATTTTAAATATGGCCCCAACCAAGAAAGTGGAACGAACACCTCATGAGATGTGGTTTGGAAAACCTCCATCTCTATCATACTTAAAGGTTTGGGGATGTGAAGCTTATCCTAAGCGTTACGTCCCTAATAAGTTGAATGCTCGATCCACAAAGTGTATCTTCATAGGATATCCCAAGGATGATATGGGATACTATTTCTATGATCCAACCGATCAAAATGTATTTGTTGCTCGAAAGGCGGAATTCCTTGAAACTAAGTTCCTAATGGAAGGTAATAGTGAAAGGAAGATAGATCTTGAAGAGGTCCAAGATCAAGTAGATGATACACAATTGGTTAACACTAGCACTCAACATGAAAATGTTGAGAATGATCAAATGGATGATCAAAGTATACAAGACGTTCGCAAATCTGGTAGGATTAGTAATCCTCCTGAGAGATATGGGTTTCTCATGGATGATTGCTATGTGGTTGATTTGGATGAACCAACAAACTACCAAGATGCTTTATCAAGGATTGATAAAGATAAATGGCAGGAAGCCATGAACGCTGAGATGCAATCCATGTATGACAACCAAGTTTGGGAACTAGTTGTACAACCTGCTAGCTCCAAGTTCGTTGATTGTAAATAGATTTTCAAGATGAAAACCGACATGCATGGAAACTTAAATACATATAAAGCCAGACTTGTAGCAAAAGGTTTCACTCAAACTCAAGGGGTTGACTATGATGAAACTTTTTCGCCTGTGGCAATGCTAAAGTCTATTAGGATATTATTTGCCATTGCTGCTCATTATGATTATGAAATTTGGCAAATGGATGTCAAAACTGCTTTCCTAAATGGATATCTTGAGGAAGATGTCTATATGGTTCAGTCTGAAGGTTTTGTCGATCCGAAACATCCTAACAAAGTATGTAAGTTAAAGAAATCAATCTACGGATTGAAACAAGCATCTAGAATGTGGAATCATCGTTTTAATGAGGAAGCCAAGAAATTTGGCTTCATTAAAAATGGTGATGAAGCTTGTGTATACAAGAAAGCTAGTGGGAGCACTATCATGTTCCTTGTATTATATGTGGATGATATATTGTTATTTGAAAACGATATTCCGACAATGCAAGGTGTTAAGACTTGGCTGAAAAGCTGCTTCTCCATTAAGGATCTTGAAGAAGCACAATACATTTTGGAGATTAGGATCTACAGGGATAGATCCAAGAAATTGATAGGTTTGAATCAAAGTACATACATTGAAAAGATCTTGAAAAGGTTCAAGATGGAGAACTCTAAGAAAGGTTTGGTACCTATTCAAAGAGGAACGCTCCTTAGTTCATCTCAGTGTCCCACCACAAAAGATGAACAGGAAAGAATGAAGAAAGTCCCATATGCGTCTGCTATTGGGTCAATCATGTATGCAATGATATGCACTAGACCAGATGTGTCATGCGCTCTTAGCCTGACAAGTAGATACCAAAATAACCCAGGAAACAGTCATTGGATTGCTGTTAAAAGTATATTGAAATACCTTAGGAGGACTAAGGATATGTTTCTAATATATGGGTCTGGTGAGGAGGAGCTCGCTGTGAAAGGTTACGTGGACGCGAGTTTCCAAACTGATCGTGATGATTCTCGATCACAATCCGGTTATGTCTTCACATTAAATGGTGGTGCGGTCTCTTGGAAGAGTTTAAAACAGGATGTTGTTGCATTATCCACTACAGAGTCTGAGTACATTGCCGCCTTATTGGCAGCTCAGGAAGCTGCATGGATGAAGAAATTCATCGACGACTTAGGAGTAGTCCCTTCCATTCAGGACCCTCTTAAGATCTTTTGTGACAACGAGGGTGCGATTGCTCAAATCAAAGAACCTCGTGCTCATCAAAAGACCCGTCACATTGAGCGGAGATTCAACTACATAAGGGATGAAGTTGAAAAGGGAAAGATATGTATTCACAAAGTTCACACAGATCTTAATATAGCGGATCCTCTCACGAAACTCTTACATGGTGCAAAACATCAAGGGCATGTTAGTGCATTAGGGCTTCGATATTCTAGTGATTGGTTATGATCTGTTTTAAGTATTGTAACGGAACGAAATTGTTCAAACTCATTAATATAATTATGGCATTAATTTATTTTGAGTTATGTTCCTATTTTGCATATTTTATCCATGAATAAGTAATTATTCTAGATTCCGTAGTCGATCACATTTGTGGGAGCAAATGTGAGGTTTAGACTATTATGAACTTGGATTGGTATACATTCACGGGATGAATGTGGGGCAAGGTTGCAACCAAGGTTCATAGATATTTGTTGGATACAAATATTGGAAGACCCGCTCTCAAGATTTACTAAATGGAGCCTATGTGGTTGATCACATGTAGTCTTGAGTAAAGGCGAATATCATTGTATCCTCCGACCTGAGATACATATTGGGTTCGGATATTTACCAAGTATTGTGATATGTCCCATTCTTATTGATTAAAAACGTTCCATATTAATTGATTTCGTTGCGAGGTTTTGACCTCTATATGAGACGTTTTTCAAAGACTGCATTCATTTTAAAACAAACCATAACCTTTATTTCATCAATAAAGGTTTAAAAAGCTTTACGTAGATTATCAAATAATGATAATCTAAAATATCCTGTTTACACACGACCATTATATAATGGTTTACAATACAAATATGTTACAACAAAATAAGTTTCTTGAATGCAGTTTTTACACAATATCATACAAGCATGGACTCCAAATCTCGTCCTTATTTAAGTATGCGACAGCGGAAGCTCTTAATAATCACCTGAGAATAAACATGCTTAAAACGTCAACAAAAATGTTGGTGAGTTATAGGTTTAACCTATATATATCAAATCATAATAATAGACCACAAGATTTCATATTTCAATACACATCCCATACATAGAGATAAAAATCATTCATATGGTGAACACCTGGTAACCGACATTAACAAGATGCATATATAAGAATATCCCCATCATTCCGGGACACCCTTCGGATATGATATAAATTTCGAAGTACTAAAGCATCCGGTACTTTGGATGGGGTTTGTTAGGCCCAATAGATCTATCTTTAGGATTCGCGTCAATTAGGGTGTCTGTTCCCTAATTCATAGATTACCAGACTTAATAAAAAGGGGCATATTCGATTTCGATAATTCAACCATAGAATGTAGTTTCACGTACTTGTGTCTATTTTGTAAATCATTTATAAAACCTGCATGTATTCTCATCCCAAAAATATTAGATTTTAAAAGTGGGACTATAACTCACTTTCACAGATTTTTACTTCGTCGGGAAGTAAAACTTGGCCACTGGTTGATTCACGAACCTATAACAATATATACATATATATCAAAGTATGTTCAAAATATATTTACAACACTTTTAATATATTTTGATGTTTTAAGTTTATTAAGTCAGCTGTCCTCGTTAGTACCCTACAACTAGTTGTCCACAGTTAGATGTACAGAAATAAATCGATAAATATTATCTTGAATCAATCCACGACCCAGTGTATACGTATCTCAGTATTGATCACAACTCAAACTATATATATTTTGGAATCAACCTCAACCCTGTATAGCTAACTCCAACATTCACATATAGAGTGTCTATGGTTGTTCCGAAATATATATAGATGTGTCGACATGATAGGTCGAAACATTGTATACGTGTCTATGGTATCTCAAGATTACATAATATACAATACAAGTTGATTAAGTTATGGTTGGAATAGATTTGTTACAAATTTTCACGTAGCTAAAATGAGAAAAATTATCCAATCTTGTTTTACCCATAACTTCTTCATTTTAAATCCGTTTTGAGTGAATCAAATTGCTATGGTTTCATATTGAACTCTTTTTTATGAATCTAAATAGAAAAAGTATAGGTTTATAGTCGGAAAAATAAGTTACAAGTCGTTTTTGTAAAGGTAGTCATTTCAGTCGAAAGAACGACGTCTAGATGACCATTTTAGAAAACATACTTCCACTTTGAGTTTAACCATAATTTTTGGATATAGTTTCATGTTCATAATAAAAATCATTTTCTCAGAATAACAACTTTTAAATCAAAGTTTATCATAGTTTTTAATTAACTAACCCAAGACAGCCCGCGGTGTTACTACGACGGCGTAAATCCGGTTTTACGGTGTTTTTCGTGTCTCCAGGTTTTAAATCATTAAGTTAGCATATCATATAGATATATAACATGTGTTTAGTTGATTTTAAAAGTCAAGTTAGAAGGATTAACTTTTGTTTGCGAACAAGTTTAGAATTAACTAAACTATGTTCTGGTGATTACAAGTTTAAACCTTCGAATAAGATAGCTTTATATGTATGAATTGAATGATGTTATGAACATCATTACTACCTTAAGTTCCTTGGATAAACCTACTGGAAAAGTGAAAAATGGATCTAGCTTCAACGGATCCTTGGATGGCTCGAAGTTCTTGAAGCAGAATCATGACACGAAAACAAATTCAAGTAAGATCATCACTTGAAAAAAGATTGTTATAGTTATAGAAATTGAACCAAAGTTTGAATATGATTATTACCTTGTATTAGAATGATAACCTACTGTAAGAAACAAAGATTTCTTGAGGTTGGATGATCACCTTACAAGATTGGAAGTGAGCTAGCAAACTTGAAAGTATTCTTGATTTTATGTAACTAGAACTTGTAGAATATATGAAGAACACTTAGAACTTGAAGATAGAACTTGAGAGAGATCAATTAGATGAAGAAAATTGAAGAATGAAAGTGTTTGTAGGTGTTTTTGGTCGTTGGTGTATGGATTAGATATAAAGGATATGTAATTTTGTTTTCATGTAAATAAGTCATGAATGATTACTCATATTTTTGTAATTTTATGAGATATTTCATGCTAGTTGCCAAATGATGGTTCCCACATGTGTTAGGTGACTCACATGGGCTGCTAAGAGCTGATCATTGGAGTGTATATACCAATAGTACATACATCTAAAAGCTGTGTATTGTACGAGTACGAATACGGGTGCATACGAATAGAATTGTTGATGAAACTGAACGAGGATGTAATTGTAAGCATTTTTGTTAAGTAGAAGTATTTTGATAAGTGTATTGAAGTCTTTCAAAAGTGTATAAATACATATTAAAACACTACATGTATATACATTTTAACTGAGTCGTTAAGTCATCGTTAGTCGTTACATGTAAGTGTTGTTTTGAAACCTTTAGGTTAACGATCTTGTTAAATGTTGTTAACCCAATGTTTATAATATCAAATGAGATTTTAAATTATTATATTATCATGATATTATCATGTATGAATATCTCTTAATATGATATATATACATTAAATGTCTTTACAACGATAATCGTTACATATATGTCTCGTTTAAAAATCATTGAGTTAGTAGTCTTGTTTTTACATATGTAGTTCATTGTTAATATACTTAATGACATGTTTACTTATCATAGTATCATATTAACTATATATATATCCATATATATGTCATCATATAGTTTTTACAAGTTTTAACGTTCGTGAATCACCGGTCAACTTGGGTGGTCAATTGTCTATATGAAACCTATTTCAATTAATCAAGTCTTAACAAGTTTGATTGCTTAACATGTTAGAAACATTTAATCATGTAAATATCAATCTCAATTAATATATATAAACATGGAAAAGTTCGGGTCACTACAGTACCTACCCGTTAAATAAATTTCGTCCCGAAATTTTAAGCTGTTGAAGGTGTTGACGAATCTTCTGGAAATAGATGCGGGTATTTCTTCTTCATCTGATCTTCACGCTCCCAGGTGAACTTGGGTCCTCTACGAGCATTCCATCGAACCTTAACAATTGGTATCTTGTTTTGCTTAAGTCTTTTAACCTCACGTTCCATTATTTCGACGGGTTCTTCGATGAATTGAAGTTTTTCGTTGATTTGGATTTCATCTAACGGAATAGTGAGATCTTCTTTAGCAAAACATTTCTTCAAATTCGAGACTTGGAAAGTGTTATGTACAGCCGCGAGTTGTTGAGGTAACTCTAGTCGGTAAGCTACTGGTCCGACACGATCAATAATCTTGAATGGTCCAATATACCTTGGATTTAATTTCCCTCGTTTACCAAATCGAACAACGCCTTTCCAAGGTGCAACTTTAAGCATGACCATCTCTCCAATTTCAAATTCTATATCTTTTCTTTTAATGTCAGCGTAGCTCTTTTGTCGACTTTGGGCGGTTTTCAACCGTTGTTGAATTTGGATGATCTTCTCGGTAGTTTCTTGTATAATCTCCGGACCCGTAATCTGTCTATCCCCCACTTCACTCCAACAAATCGGAGACCTGCACTTTCTACCATAAAGTGCTTCAAACGGCGCCATCTCAATGCTTGAATGGTAGCTGTTGTTGTAGGAAAATTCTGCTAACGGTAGATGTCGATCCCAACTGTTTCCGAAATCAATAACACATGCTCGTAGCATGTCTTCAAGCGTTTGTATCGTCCTTTCGCTCTGCCCATCAGTTTGTGGATGATAGGCAGTACTCATGTCTAGACGAGTTCCTAATGCTTGCTGTAATGTCTGCCAGAATCTTGAAATAAATCTGCCATCCCTATCAGAGATAATAGAGATTGGTATTCCATGTCTGGAGACAATTTCCTTCAAATACAGTCGTGCTAACTTCTCCATCTTGTCATCTTCTCTTATTGGTAGGAAGTGTGCCGATTTGGTGAGACGATCAACTATTACCCAAATAGTATCAAAACCACTTGCAGTCCTTGGCAATTTAGTGATGAAATCCATGGTAATGTTTTCCCATTTCCATTCCGGGATTTCGGGTTGTTGAAGTAGACCTGATGGTTTTTGATGCTCAGCTTTGACCTTAGAACACGTCAAACATTCTCCTACGTATTTAGCAACATCGACTTTCATACCCGGCCACCAAAAATGTTTCTTGAGATCCTTGTACATCTTCCCCGTTCCAGGATGTATTGAGTATCTGGTTTTATGAGCTTCTCTAAGTACCATTTCTCTCATATCTCCAAATTTTGGTACCCAAATCCTTTCAGCCCTATACCGGGTTCCGTCTTCCCGAATATTAAGATGCTTCTCTGATCCTTTGGGTATTTCATCCTTTAAATTTCCCTCTTTTAAAACTCCTTGTTGCGCCTCCTTTATTTGAGTAGTAAGGTTATTATGAATCATTATATTCATAGATTTTACTCGAATGGGTTCTCTGTCCTTCCTGCTCAAGCCATCGGCTACCACATTTGCCTTCCCCGGGTGGTAACGAATCTCAAAGTCGTAATCATTCAACAATTCAATCCACCTACGCTGCCTCATATTCAGTTGTTTCTGATTAAATATGTGTTGAAGACTTTTGTGGTCGGTATATATAATACTTTTGACCCCATATAAGTAGTGCCTCCAAGTCTTTAATGCAAAAACAACCGCGCCTAATTCCAAATCATGCATCGTATAATTTTGCTCGTGAATCTTCAATTGTCTAGACGCATAAGCAATCACCTTCGTTCGTTGCATTAATACACAACCGAGACCTTGCTTTGATGCGTCACAATAAATCACAAAATCATCATTCCCTTCAGGCAATGACAATATAGGTGCCGTAGTTAGCTTTTTCTTCAATAACTGAAACGCTTTCTCTTGTTCATCCTTCCATTCAAATTTCTTCCCTTTATGCGTTAATGCAGTCAAGGGTTTTGCTATTCTGGAAAAGTCTTGGATGAACCTTCTGTAGTAACCAGCTAGTCCTAAAAACTGGCGTATGTGTTTCGGAGTTTTCGGGGTTTCCCACTTTTCAACAGTTTCTATCTTTGCCGGATCCACCTTAATACCTTCTTTGTTCACTATGTGACCGAGGAATTGAACTTCTTCCAACCAAAATGCACACTTTGAAAACTTAGCGTACAATTCTTCCTTCCTCAATACTTCTAACACCTTTCTAAAATGTTCACCGTGTTCTTGGTCATTCTTTGAGTAAATAAGTATGTCATCAATGAAAACAATGACAAACTTGTCAAGGTATGGTCCACACACTCGGTTCATAAGGTCCATGAACACAGCTGGTGCATTAGTTAAACCAAACGGCATGACCATAAAATCGTAATGACCGTAACGTGTTCTGAAAGCAGTCTTTGGAATATCATCTTCTTTCACCCGCATTTGATGATACCCGGAACGTAAGTCAATCTTTGAATAAACAGACGAGCCTTGTAGTTGATCAAATAAGTCGTCAATTCTCGGTAGTGGGTAGCGGTTCTTGATGGTAAGTTTGTTCAACTCTCGATAGTCGATACACAACCTGAATGTACCATCTTTCTTCTTGACAAACAAAACAGGAGCTCCCCACGGTGATGTGCTTGGTCGAATGAAACCACGCTCTAAAAGTTCTTGTAATTGGCTTTGCAGTTCTTTCATCCGCTGGGTGCGAGTCTGTAAGGAGCACGAGCTATTGGTGCAGCTCCTGGTACAAGATCTATTTGAAATTCAACGGATCGATGTGGGGGTAATCCCGGTAATTCTTTCGGAAATACATCAGGAAATTCTTTTGCAATGGGAACATCATTGATGCTCTTTTCTTCAGTTTGTACTTTCTCGACGTGTGCTAGAACAGCATAGCAACCTTTTCTTATTAGTTTTTGTGCCTTCAAATTACTAATAAGATGTAGCTTCGTGTTGCCCTTTTCTCCGTACACCATTAAGGGTTTTCCTTTTTCTCGTATAATGCGAATTGCATTTTTGTAACAAACGATCTCTGCTTTTACTTCTTTCAACCAGTCCATACCGATTATCACATCAAAACTCCCTAACTCTACTGGTATCAAATCAATCTTAAATGTTTCGCTAACCAGTTTAATTTCTCGATTCCGACATATATTATCTGCTGAAATTAATTTACCATTTGCTAATTCGAGTAAAAATTTACTATCCAAAGGCGTCAATGGACAACTTAATTTAGCACAAAAATCTCTACTCATATAGCTTCTATCCGCACCCGAATCAAATAAAACGTAAGCAGATTTATTGTCAATAAGAAACGTACCCGTAACAAGCTCCGGGTCTTCCTGTGCCTCTGCCGCATTAATATTGAAAACTCTTCCGCGGCCTTGTCCATTCGTGTTCTCCTGGTTCGGGCAATTTCTAATAATGTGGCCCGGTTTTCCACATTTATAACAAACTACATTGGCATAACTTGCTCCGACACTACTTGCTCCGCCATTACTCGTTCCGACACCATTTGTTCCTTTCGTTCTATTAACCCCTGGTCCATAGACCTCACACTTCGCCGCGCTATGACCATTTCTTTTACACTTGTTGCAAAATTTGGTGCAGAACCCCGAGTGATTCTTTTCACACCTTTGGCATAGCTGCTTCTGATTGTTGTTGTTGTTGTTGCGGTTATTATTGTTGTTGGGATGATTGTTGTAGTTGCTGTTGTTGTTGCTGTTGTTGTTGTTGGACCGTTTGTTGTAGTTGCGATTGATGTTGCGATTGTTGGGATAATTGTTGCGATTATTGTTGTAATTGCTGTTGTTGTTGTATTGGTGATTCTTATCACCGTTTTCCTCCCACTTTCTTTTGACTTGCTTCACATTGGCCTCTTCAGCAGTCTGTTCTTTAGTTCTTTCTTCAATCTGGTTCACTAGTTTGTGAGCCATTCTACATGCCTGTTGTATGGAGGCGGGCTCATGTGAACTTATATCTTCTTGGATTCTTTCCGGTAATCCTTTCACAAATGCGTCGATCTTCTCTTCCTCATCTTCGAATGCTCCCGGACACAATAGGCACAATTCTGTGAATCGTCTTTCGTACGTGGTAATATCAAATCCTAGGGTTCGTAACCCTCTAAGTTCTGTCTTGAGCTTATTGACCTCGGTTCTGGGACGGTACTTCTCGTTCATCAAGTGCTTGAATGCTGACCACGGTAGTGCGTACGCATCGTCTTGTCCCACTTGCTCTAGATAGGTATTCCACCATGTTAACGCAGAACCTGTGAAGGTATGCGTAGCGTACTTCACTTTGTCCTCTTCAGTACACTTACTTATGGCAAACACCGATTCGACTTTCTCGGTCCACCGTTTCAATCCGATCGGTCCTTCGGTTCCATCAAATTCCAAAGGTTTGCAGGCAGTGAATTCTTTGTAGGTGCATCCTACACAATTTCCTGTACTGCTAGATCCAAGGTTATTGTTGGTATGTAGCGCAGCCTGTACTGCGGCTATGTTTGAAGCTAGAAAAGTACGGAATTCCTCTTCATTCATATTCACGGTGTGTCGAGTAGTCGGTGCCATTTCCTTCAAAATAGTCAAATGGAACAAGTTAATCATACAGAATATTAAGAGTAGTTAATAGTATTTCGTAGCATAATATGAACTCATTTATAAAAGCTTTTTCTTCATATTAGCGTTTTATAAGTTTAAATTCGGGTAGTACCTACCCGTTAAGTTCATACTTAGTAGCTAATATACAATTCAACTACTACAATTCTATATGAAAAACTGATTATAATAATATTTCGCGTTCAAACTTTTATACAATATTTTACAAACTTACAATACCGCTTATTTTACATAAAGCATGAAATATAGCACATAATAACTTTGATACAAGATAGTTGTGAAGATAATTCTAGCTAGTACACAAGTCGTTCAGCAAAGGCAATAAAGACACGTAATTCATACGTCCAGAAACAAGTCATGCATTCTGGTTTTACTAGGACTACTTCCCATCCTTGGTCTTGTGCAACATAACCGTTATGGCCGTTGATAAGACAGCGTGTTGTAACGTCGTCAAAGGGACGAGGGTTACGTAATGTCCAACAGTCCCGTAACAATCTAAAAACCTCATTTCTTACTCCAATTACCGACTCCGTCACTTGTGGGAACGTTTTGTTTAATAGTTGTAGCCCGATGTTCTTGTTCTCACTTTGGTGAGAAGCAAACATTACTAATCCGTAAGCATAACATGCTTCTTTATGTTGCATGTTAGCCGCTTTTTCTAAATCACGAAGTCCAATATTCGGATATATTGAGTCAAAATAATTTCTTAACCCGTTGCGTAAAATAGCATTTGGGTTCCCCGCAATATATGCGTCAAAGTAAACAAATCGTAACTTATGGGTTTCCCAATGTGATATCCCCCATCTTTCAAACGAAAGTCTCTTATAAACCAAGACATTCTTGGAACGTTCTTCGAATGTCTTACAAACTGATCTCGCCTTAAATAGTTGTGCCGAAGAATTCTGACCGACTCTAGACAAGATTTCATCAATCATGTCTCCGGGTAGGTCTCTTAAAATATTGGGTTGTCTATCCATTTTGTGTTTTTATACTGTAAAATAGACAAGAGTTAGATTCATAAAAAAAAATACTTATTAATACAAGCAATTTTTACATATATCATAAAGCATAAGCACACTATATTACATATATTACACCACACGAATACAACTATCTTATTCCGACTTGCTTGTTTCTTCTTCTTCGGTTTTGGTTCGTTTCGCCAAGTTTCTAGGGATATATGATGTTCCCCTAATACGAGCCGTAATTTTCCACATTGGTTTAGAAAAACCTGGTGGTTTAGAGGTTCCCGGGTCATTGTTACAACTTAAGGACTTCGGGGGTTGACGATACATATAAAGTTCATCGGGGTTGGAATTAGACTTCTCTATTTTTATGCCATTTCCCTTATTATTTTCTTTTGCCTTTTTAAATTCAGTTGGGGTAATTTCTATAACATCATCGGAATTCTCGTCGGAATCCGATTCATCGGAGAATTGGTAATCCTCCCAATATTTTGCTTCCTTGGCGGAAACACCATTGACCATAATTAACCTTGGTCGGTTGGTTGAGGATTTTCTTTTACTTAACCGTTTTATTATTTCCCCCACCGGTTCTATTTCTTCATCCGGTTCCGATTCTTCTTCCGGTTCCGATTCTTCTTCCGGTTCCGACTCTTCTTCCGGTTCCTCTTCGGGAACTTGTGAATCAGTCCACGAATCATTCCAATTTATATTTGACTCTTCATTATTATTAGGTGAGTCAATGGGACTTGTTCTAGAGGTAGACATCTATCACATAATATCAAACGCGTTAAGAGATTAATATATCACATAATATTCACATGTTAAAAATATATAGTTTCCAACAAAATTTGTTAAGCAATCATTTTTCAAGTAAACACGGTCGAAGTCCAGACTCACTAATGCATCCTAACAAACTCGATAAGACACACTAATGCAAAATTCTGGTTCTCTAAGACCAACGCTCGGATACCAACTGAAATGTTCCGTTCTTATTGATTAAAAACGTTCCATATTAATTGATTTCGTTGCGAGGTTTTGACCTCTATATGAGATGTTTTTCAAAGACTGCATTCATTTTAAAACAAACCATAACCTTTATTTCATCAATAAAGGTTTAAAAAGCTTTACGTAGATTATCAAATAATGATAATCTAAAATATCCTGTTTACACACGACCATTACATAATGGTTTACAATACAAATATGTTACAACAAAATAATTTTCTTGAATGCAGTTTTTACACAATATCATACAAGCATGGACTCCAAATCTCGTCCTTATTTAAGTATGCGACAGCGGAAGCTCTTAATAATCACCTGAGAATAAACATGCTTAAAACGTCAACAAAAATGTTGGTGAGTTATAGGTTTAACCTATATATATCAAATCATAATAATAGACCACAAGATTTCATATTTCAATACACATCCCATACATAGAGATAAAAATCATTCATATGGTGAACACCTGGTAACCGACTTTAACAAGATGCATATATAAGAATATCCCCATCATTCCGGGACACCCTTCGGATATGATATAAATTTTGAAGTACTAAAGCATCCGGTACTTTGGATGGGGTTTGTTAGGCCCAATAGATCTATCTTTAGGATTCGCGTCAATTAGGGTGTCTGTTCCCTAATTCATAGATTACACGACTTAATAAAAAGGGCATATTCGATTTCGATAATTCAACCATAGAATGTAGTTTCACGTACTTGTGTCTATTTTGTAAATCATTTATAAAACCTGCATGTATTCTCATCCCAAAAATATTAGATTTTAAAAGTGGGACTATAACTCACTTTCACAGATTTTTACTTCGTCGGGAAGTAAAACTTGGCCACTGGTTGATTCACGAACCTATAACAATATATACATATATATCAAAGTATGTTCAAAATATATTTACAACACTTTTAATATATTTTGATGTTTTAAGTTTATTAAGTCAGCTGTCCTCGTTAGTACCCTACAACTAGTTGTCCAAAGTTAGATGTACAGAAATAAATCGATAAATATTATCTTGAATCAATCCACGACCCAGTGTATACGTATCTCAGTATTGATCACAACTCAAACTATATATATTTTGGAATCAACCTCAACCCTGTATAGCTAACTCCAACATTCACATATAGAGTGTCTATGGTTGTTCCGAAATATATATAGATGTGTCGACATGATAGGTTAAAACATTGTATACGTGTCTATGGTATCTCAAGATTACATAATATACAATACAAGTTGATTAAGTTATGGTTGGAATAGATTTGTTACAAATTTTCACGTAGCTAAAATGAGAAAAATTATCCAATCTTGTTTTACCCATAACTTCTTCATTTTAAATCCGTTTTGAGTGAATCAAATTGCTATGGTTTCATATTGAACTCTATTTTATGAATCTAAATAGAAAAAGTATAGGTTTATAGTCGGAAAAATAAGTTACAAGTCGTTTTTGTAAAGGTAGTCATTTCAGTCGAAAGAACGACGTCTAGATGACCATTTTAGAAAACATACTTCCACTTTGAGTTTAACCATAATTTTTGGATATAGTTTCATGTTCATAATAAAAATCATTTTCTCAGAATAATAACTTTTAAATCAAAGTTTATCATAGTTTTTAATTAACTAACCCAAGACAGCCCGCGGTGTTACTACGACGGCGTAAATTCGGTTTTACGGTGTTTTTCGTGTGTCCAGGTTTTAAATCATTAAGTTAGCATATCATATAGATATAGAACATGTGTTTAGTTGATTTTAAAAGTCAAGTTAGAAGGATTAACTTTTGTTTGCGAACAAGTTTAGAATTAACTAAACTATGTTCTAGTGATTACAAGTTTAAACCTTCGAATAAGATAGCTTTATATGTATGAATTGAATGATGTTATGAACATCATTACTACCTTAAGTTCCTTGGATAAACCTACTGGAAAAGTGAAAAATGGATCTAGCTTCAACGGATCCTTGGATGGCTCGAAGTTCTTGAAGCAGAATCATGACACGAAAACAAGTTCAAGTAAGATCATCACTTGAAATAAGATTGTTATAGTTATAGAAATTGAACCAAAGTTTGAATATGATTATTACCTTGTATTAGAATGATAAAATACTGTAAGAAACAAAGATTTCTTGAGGTTGGATGATCACCTTACAAGATTGGAAGTGAGCTAGCAAACTTGAAAGTATTCTTGATTTTATGTAACTAGAACTTGTAGAATATATGAAGAACACTTAGAACTTGAAGATAGAACTTGAGAGAGATCAATTAGATGAAGAAAATTGAAGAATGAAAGTGTTTGTAGGTGTTTTTGGTCGTTGGTGTATGGATTAGATATAAAGGATATGTAATTTTGTTTTCATGTAAATAAGTCATGAATGATTACTCATATTTTTGTAATTTTATGAGATATTTCATGCTAGTTGCCAAATGATGGTTCCCACATGTGTTAGGTGACTCACATGGGCTGCTAAGAACTGATCATTGGAGTGTATATACCAATAGTACATACATCTAAAAGCTGTGTATTGTACGAGTACGAATACGGGTGCATACGAATAGAATTGTTGATGAAACTGAACGAGGATGTAATTGTAAGCATTTTTGTTAAGTAGAAGTATTTTGATAAGTGTATTGAAGTCTTTCAAAAGTGTATAAATACATATTAAAACACTACATGTATATACATTTTAACTGAGTCGTTAAGTCATCGTTAGTCGTTACATGTAAGTGTTGTTTTGAAACCTTTAGGTTAACGATCTTGTTAAATGTTGTTAACCCAATGTTTATAATATCAA
Organism: Rutidosis leptorrhynchoides; assembly: GCF_046630445.1. Classification (NCBI taxonomy): domain Eukaryota; kingdom Viridiplantae; phylum Streptophyta; class Magnoliopsida; order Asterales; family Asteraceae; genus Rutidosis; species Rutidosis leptorrhynchoides. Next base: position 148,851,532 of record NC_092340.1, on the reverse strand, counting down.
ATGAGATTTTAAATTATTATATTATCATGATATTATCATATATGAATATCTCTTAATATGATATATATACATTAAATGTCTTTACAACGATAATCGTTACATATATGTCTCGTTTAAAAATCATTGAGTTAGTAGTCTTGTTTTTACATATGTAGTTCATTGTTAATATACTTAATGACATGTTTACTTATCATAGTATCATATTAACTATATATATATCCATATATATGTCATCATATAGTTTTTACAAGTTTTAACGTTCGTGAATCACCGGTCAACTTGGGTGGTCAATTGTCTATATGAAACCTATTTCAATTAATCAAGTCTTAACAAGTTTGATTGCTTAACATGTTGGAAACATTTAATCATGTAAATATCAATCTCAATTAATATATATAAACATGGAAAAGTTCGGGTCACTACATATTGTGCCTTGATTCGTTCCTTCGCTATTCTGAAATATGGTAGTTCATAAGGAAGAGCTCAGGTATAATACAAGGTATATATTTAGGATGTGTGTAGTCAAGATGGAATTTGTCCCTCTTATTCGTTGAGAGTCAGATGTCTAAGGCCTGATAAAGTTAAATCTAGAAGAGAGTGATCACTCTGTGTCTCTTGGATTTAACATGACATCTAGGACGAAAGGATATAATGAAAAGATTCACCTATTCATATTCGAGATGGGAACTCGAAAGGGATGATGTTATTGAATGGCACAAAGTCATAACATATTGGGGGTGATGGACGGTCGTTAGGTGGTATCCGTCACTTGCATTAATTTCTTATGTTTCTCGTGCAAGTGGGAGATTGAAGGTTTTTCGTATGCCCGAGAGACATATTAAATTAATGTGGCTAATATGTTTTGATCCAAGTCGGGTCATACCCAATAACAAGCTTACCGACACCTTATTCGTATTTGATCTTAACGATTGGATCATTGATTAAATACGCGACACTTGAATTTTAAGGAAAAGGTTTCTTAAATAATATTACTTGATATGTTTATATATAAGTTATGGAACAACTTATATAACAAGGATTTAATTATTTATAGGTTAAATAATTGATTAAGTTATGATACATTTTATAAAATTGGTTTTATAAAATATACATAACAAATAATATATATACAAGTTTATAAAATGTATTTTATGAAATCAAGTTTTATAAAAACTGATTTTATAAAATCAGTTTTTTTTTATAAAAGTATATTATATTATGGCAATGTGAGTGGCATGGGAGTTAGAATAAGCATGCATTTGTTTAATACTTGCTACCCATGCTTAACTAAGACCAAGGGGACTTAGTATTCTACACACACCTGCATTCAAACATATCAAAAGAGCTAAAAAACTGCACAAAAATTCTGTTGGAGCTGAGCAAAAGCCGTGGCCTTTTATTGCCAAAAGGGAAGTCTTAATTTGGTTTTTACAAGCTCATTTATAGTGTCATTTAAATCCTAACTAATTACAAAGGTGTTGGGGTTATTGCTTGTGGGTATTTCAAGCTTGAGGCTTCAAGTAAGAAGCTTGTTCATCATCATCTTCTTCATCATCTTGTAGTAACCCTCAACTAGCTTGAGGAAGTAAAACTCTAAACCCACTTTTAGTTTGTAAGTATATTTCATGACATGATCTATTATTGGGATTTAATTTTAATTGGTTAAAGTAAACAAGTTTCAAATCGGGTTACATGCTTCCGCTTTAATATGAATCTTAATATGATTTTAGTGTTTATGAACTTGTTAAATCCCAACAGTGTTATCACTATTCGTGCATTACATGAACACCTTCGAATCAAACCCACAACTATCCTTACAAACCACCATGATCACACCCCAACCACGCACCACTAAACCACTTTGATTTTTTTTATTTGTTACTAATCGAGGCATTATGAAACCCACGCACACACCACATTGTTTCTGTTTTCCAGCCTTCCAAAAACCGACACCCTTCATTCCCCAATTCAGTTTCATTATTGTTTCTTGTCAAACAAGGTTTCCATGACCACCTTCAATCACTTCTAAATTAATCACCTTCGGTTCCTTCTTGATCAATCATCAAACCATAACAATCATCATCATTTAGCTCGACAGGTTTGCTGTTGTTGTTACTCTGTCTGAACAAGACAACTCAAAACATCTACCACTTTCTTATTCGATCACCAACCACTGTTTCTTGATTAAAACACCACCGTAGCCTTGCTATTGTGTACAGCTGTAAAACATCACCATAAACACTTACAAGCTTACTTCTGTTAAGTTAATTTCTCCTTCGTTCTTTTCTTTCTCTTTCGATGGGCACTCAAACAAAACAGAAATCTGATTATATCGACTACCATGTTTGATATTCCAATCTAATTATCGTTTGCTATTTTGTGCTTTTTCTTAATGGCCGACATATACCTAAAAGATAACTCCACTTGTATATTAAAAAGGATTTTAATCAGTTGTAAAAAGAATACTAGCTGGATCGTTATTATATCTTTTTTTACAATTCGGGCCATATAAAGACATACTTGTTGGGCCAAGATTCGTGTGGGTGTTGGGTCAACATAACTCTTTGGGCCATAAAAGTCTGCAAGGATGCTATTTATGTTTTACGAATGAGATTGGCTCAGGAGGAGTTCACGAGTATGAAGAGGAGGAGAAGATGAAATTATAATTCCATGATTTCATGTACATATACGATGATAGAATAAGATGATGATTATGGTTATGATGGTGTAGATAATTGTGATCGTGAATTAATACGATTAGGAAGGATAATGGGTGTTGTTAAAGATGAAACAGAAAGAGTGTTATAAGAACAATATGGAATATTTATTCAGAAAAGATTAAGCAGAATAATGGTTTGGGCGTGTGTTTGTTAAACGAGAGGTTGCGAGTTCGAATCCGGACAGTGGCGTTTTGTTTTTAAAAGCTTGACTTCAAAGGTTGTACTTTGTTATTTTATTACCATTATTATTATTGTTATTATTATTATTAGTTATCATTTATTATTATTATCAAGATTATTATTATGACTAATACTATTATCATTACTAGTAATATCATTTTTATTGATATTATTATTATTATCTCATTATTATTATTAATATAAGTATTATTATTATTAATGTTATCATTATTAAGGATATAATCATTGTTATTATTATTAGGGGAATCATTATTAGAAAAATTATTATTCTTATTAAAAGTAACATTAATATTTAAAATTATCATTTTTATTATTATTATTATTAAAGTTAGTATTATTATTAAAATTATCATTTTTATCAAAGTTATTATTATTACTATCCTTATTATTATTTTGACATTAATATTATTATTTTTACATTATCAATATCATTATCATAATAACCATTATTATTATTATTAATATTGTAAAATAAACAACTTTATTTATTATCATTATCAATATTATTTTATCAAATAACTATTAGTTATATAAAACTATATTTACTACACATAACATAATTACATTAATACTTTTATAATTAATAAGGTTATTAACGAAAAACCTAATTAAAATAACAAATAAATCTCTAATAATATATAAATTTGTTCGATTACCATATTATGTGTTAATATATATATATAAATGTATAGGTTCGTGAATCCGAGGTCAACCCTACACTTGTTAAATGTCGTCATATGTATTTTCACTACAAAATACAGTATGGTGAGTTTCATTTGCTCCCTTTTTAATTGCTTTTGCAATATATATTTTTGGACTGAGAATACATGCACTGCTTTTATGAATGCTTTACGAAATAGACACAAGTACTTAAAAATATATTCTAAGTTGAGTTGTACCACTGGCATACTTCCCTGTAGCTTGGTAACTACTATTTACATGGGTATTGTAAACGCGAATCCTGTTGATAGATCTATCGGGCCTGACAACCCCAACCAGACTGGACGACCAGTATTCAACAGTTGCACAATACTTCGTTTCGGTGACTACACTTGGTACGGTGTAGTGAGATTTCATAATAAAGGGAATATGCGACGTGATTAAATGTTAAGTATGGTTACCAAGTGCTCAACCACTTAGAATGCTTTACATACACTTGCGAGTGTATTATGTTTATGATTATGAAATCTTGTGGTCTATTGAAAAATTGAAATGATTGTTATGATAAACCTATGAACCCACCAACCTTTTGGTTGACACTTTAAATCATGTTTATTCTCAGGTAAGAATTAAGTCTTCCGCTGTGCATTTGCTCAATTTAAGGATATTACTTGGAGTCGATCATCGCAATGGGACCAAATGTTGATGACTTCGTCCAGGTGGATAAGGACGGGTCTTTACATTATTATACTTAAATTAGATGTTAAATTGTTATGTTAACATGATAACATGGTGTATGAATATATCTTAACATCATATATATATATATATGTTAAAATACTATTACAACGATAATCGTTATGTATATATATTGTTTCAAAATTCTTAAGTTAATAGTCTTGTTTTACATATGTAGTTCATTATTAATATACTTAATGATATATATAATTATCATATTATCATGTTAATTATAGTGTAAGTGTAGTGACCCGAACTTTTCCATGTTTATATATATTAATTGAGATTGATATTTACATGATTAAATGTTTCCAACATGTTAAGCAATCAAACTTGTTAAGACTTGATTAATTGAAATAGGTTTCATATAGACAATTGACCACCCAAGTTGACCGGTGATTCACGAATGTTAAAACTTGTAAAAACTATATGATGACATATATATGGTTATATATATAGTTAACATGATATTATGATAAGTAAACATATCATTAAGTATATTAATAATGAACTACATATATAAAAACTAGACTACTAACTCAATGATTTTGAAACGAGACATATATGTAACGATTATCGTTGTAACGACATTTAATGTATATATATCATATTAAGAGATATTCGTACATCATAATATCATGATAATATAATAATTTAAAATCTCTTTTGATATTATAAACATTGGGTTAACAACATTTAACAAGATCGTTAACCTAAAGGTTTCAAAACAACATTTACATGTAACGACTAACGATGACTTAACGACTCAGTTAAAATGTATATACATGTAGTGTTTTAATATGTATTCATACACTTTTGAAAGACTTCAAGACACTTATCAAAATACTTCTACTTAACAAAAATGCTTACAATTACATCCTCGTTCAGTTTCATCAACAATTCTACTCGTATGCACCCGTATTCGTACTCGTACAATACACAGCTTTTAGATGTATGTACTATTGGTATATACACTCCAATGATCAGCTCTTAGCAGCCCATGTGAGTCACCTAACACATGTCGGAACCATCATTTGGCAACTAGCATGAAATATCTCATAAAATTACAAAAATATGAGTAATCATTCATGACTTATTTACATGAAAACAAAATTACATATCCTTTATATCTAATCCATACACCAACGACCAAAAACACCTACAAACACTTTCATTCTTCAATTTTCTTCATCTAATTGATCTCTCTCAAGTTCTATCTTCAAGTTCTAAGTGTTCTTCATAAATTCCAAAAGTTCTAGTTTCATAAAATCAAGAATACTTTCAAGTTTGCTAGCTCACTTCCAATCTTGTAAGGTGATCATCCAACCTCAAGAAATATTTGTTTCTTACAGTAGGTTATCATTCTAATACAGGGTAATAATCATATTCAAACTTTGGTTCAATTTCTATAACTATAACAATTTATTTCAAGTGATGATCTTACTTGAACTTGTTTTCGTGTCATGATTCTGCTTCAAGAACTTCGAGCCATCCAAGGATCCATTGAAGCTAGATCCATTTTTCTCTTTTCCAGTAGGTTTATCCAAGGAACTTAAGGTAGTAATGATATTCATAACATCATTCGATTCATACATATAAAGCTATCTTATTCGAAGGTTTAAACTTGTAATCACTAGAACATAGTTTAGTTAATTCTAAACTTGTTCGCAAACAAAAGTTAATCCTTCTAACTTGACTTTTAAAATCAACTAAACACATGTTCTATATCTATATGATATGCTAACTTAATGATTTAAAACCTGGAAACACGAAAAACACCGTAAAACCAGATTTACGCCGTCGTAGTAACACCGCGGGCTGTTTTGGGTTAGTTAATTAAAAACTATGATAAACTTTGATTTAAAAGTTGTTATTCTGAGAAAATTATTTTTATTATGAACATGAAACTATATCCAAAAATTATGGTTAAACTCAAAGTGGAAGTATGTTTTCTAAAATGGTCATCTAGACGTCGTTCTTTCGACTGAAATGACTACCTTTACAAAAATGACTTGTAACTTATTTTTCCGACTATAAACCTATACTTTTTCTGTTTAGATTCATAAAATGGAGTTCAATACGAAACCATAGCAATTGGATTCACTCAAAACGGATTTAAAATGAAGAAGTTATGGGTAAAACAAGATTGGATAATTTTTCTCATTTTAGCTACGTGAAAATTGGTAACAAATCTATTCCAACCATAACTTAATCAACTTGTATTGTATATTATGTAATCTTGAGATACCATAGACACGTATACAATGTTTCGACCTATCATGTCGACACATCTATATATATTTCGGAACAACCATAGACACTCTATATGTGAATGTTGGAGTTAGCTATACAGGGTTGAGGTTGATTCCAAAATATATATAGTTTGAGTTGTGATCAATACTGAGATACGTATACACTGGGTCGTGGATTGATTCAAGATAATATTTATCGATTTATTTATGTACATCTAATTGTGGACAACTAGTTGTAGGTTACTAACGAGGACAGCTGACTTAATAAACTTAAAACATCAAAATATATTAAAAGTGTTGTAAATATATTTTGAACATACTTTGATATATATGTATATATTGTTATAGGTTCGTGAATCAACCAGTGGCCAAGTCTTACTTCCCGACGAAGTAAAAATCTGTGAAAGTGAGTTATAGTCCCACTTTTAAAATCTAATATTTTTGGGATGAGAATACATGCAGGTTTTATAAATGATTTACAAAATAGACACAAGTACGTGAAACTACATTCTATGGTTGAATTATCGAAATCGAATATGCCCCTTTTTATTAAGTCTGGTAATCTAAGAATTAGGGAACAGACACCCTAATTGACGCGAATCCTAAAGATAGATCTATTGGGCCTAACAAACCCCATCCAAAGTACCGGATGCTTTAGTACTTCGAAATTTATATCATATCCGAAGGGTGTCCCGGAATGATGGGGATATTCTTATATATGCATCTTGTTAATGTCGGTTACCAGGTGTTCACCATATGAATGATTTTTATCTCTATGTATGGGATGTGTATTGAAATATGAAATCTTGTGGTCTATTGTTACGATTTGATACATATAGGTTAAACCTATAACTCACCAACATTTTTGTTGACGTTTAAAGCATGTTTATTCTCAGGTGAATACTAAGAGCTTCCGCTGTTGCATACTAAAATAAGGATAAGATTTGGAGTCCATGTTTGTATGATATTGTGTAAAAACTGCATTCAAGAAACTGATTTCGATGTAACATATTTGTATTGTAAACCATTATGTAATAGTCGTGTGTAAACAGGATATTTTAGATTATCATTATTTGATAATCTACGTAAAGCTTTTAAACCTTTATTTATGAAATAAAGGTTATGGTTTGTTTTAAAAATGAATGCAGTCTTTGAAAAACGTCTCATATAGAGGTCAAAACCTCGCAACGAAATCAATTAATATGGAACGTTTTTAATCAATAAGAACGGGACATTTCAGTTGGTATCAGAGCGTTGGTCTTAGAGAACCAGAATTTTGCATTAGTGTGTCTTATCTAGTTTGTTAGGATGCATTAGTGAGTCTGGACTTCGACCGTGTTTACTTGAAAAATGATTGCTTAACAAATTTTGTTGGAAACTATATATTTTTAACATGTGAATATTATGTGATATATTAATCTCTTAACGCGTTTGATATTATGTGATAGATGTCTACCTCTAGAACAAGTCCCATTGACTCACCTAATAACAATGAAGAGTCAAATGTAAATTGGAATGATTCGTGGACTGATTCACAAGTTCCCGAAGAGGAACCGGAAGAAGAGTCGGAACCGGAAGAAGAATCGGAACCGGTGGGGGAAATAATAAAACGGTTAAGTAAAAGAAAATCCTCAACCAACCGACCAAGGTTAATTATGGTCAATGGTGTTTCCGCCAAGGAAGCAAAATATTGGGAGGATTACCAATTCTCCGATGAATCGGATTCCGACGAGAATTCCGATGATGTTATAGAAATTACCCCAACTGAATTTAAAAAGGCAAAAGAAAATAATAAGGGAAAGGGCATAAAAATAGAGAAATCTAATTCCAACCCCGATGAACTTTATATGTATCATCAACCCCCGAAGTCCTTAAGTTGTAACAATGACCCAGGAACCTCTAAACCACCAGATTTTTCTAAACCAATGTGGATAACGACGGCTCGTATTAGGGGAACATCATATATCCCTAGAAACTTGGCAAAACGAACCAAAACCGAAGAAGAAGGAACAAACGAGTCGGAATAAGATAGTTGTATTCGTGTGGTGTAATATATGTAATATAGTGTGCTTATGCTTTATGATATATGTAAAAATTGCTTGTATTAATAAGTATTTTTTTTTATGAATCTAACTCTTGTCTATTTTACAGTATAAAAACACAAAATTGATAGACAACCCAATATTTTAAGAGACCTACCCGGAGACATGATTGATGAAATCTTGTCTAGAGTCGGTCAGAATTCTTCGGCACAACTATTTAAGGCGAGATCAGTTTGTAAGACATTCGAAGAACGTTCCAAGAATGCCTTGGTTTATAAAAGGCTTTCGTTCGAAAGATGGGGGATATCACATTGGGAAATCCATAAGTTACGATGTGTTTACTTTGACGCATATATTGCAGGGAACCCAAATGCTATTTTGCGCAATGGGTTAAGAAATTATTTTGACTCAATATATCCGAATATTGGACTTCGTGATTTAGAAAAAGTGGCTAACATGCAACATAAGGAAGCATGTTATTCTTACGGATTAGTAATGTTCGCTTCTCACCAAAGTGAGAACAAGAACATCGGGCTACAACTATTAAACAAAACGTTCCCACAAGTGACGGAGTCGGTAATTGGGGTAAGAAATGAAGTTTTTAGATTGTTACGGGACTGTTGGACATTACGTAACCCTCGTCCCTTTGACGACGTTACAACACGATGTCTTATCAACGGCCATAACAGTTATGTTCCACAAGACCAAGGATGGGAAGTAATCCTAGTAAAACCAGAATGCATGACTTGTTTCTGGACGTATGAATTACGTGTCTTTATTGCCTTTGCTGAACGACTTGTGTACTAGCTAGAATTATCTTCACAACCATCTTGTATCAAATTTATTGTGTGCTATATTTCATGCTATATGTAAAATAAGCGGTATTGTAAGCTTGTAAAATATTGTGTAAAAGTTTGAACGCGAAATATTATTATAATCAGTTTTTCATATAGAATTGTAGTAGTTGAATGGTATATTAGCTACTAAGTATGAACTTAATGGGTAGGTACTACCCGAATTTAAACTTATAAAATGCTAATATGAAGAAAAAGCTTTTATAAATGAGTTCATATTATGCTACGAAATACTATTAACTACTCTTAATATTCTGTATGATTAACTTGTTCCATTTGACTATTTTGAAGGAAATGGCACCGACTACTCGACACACCGTGAATATGAATGAAGAGGAATTCCGTACTTTTCTAGCTTCAAACATAGCCGCAGTACAGGCTGCGCTACATACCAACAATAACCTTGGATCTAGCAGTACAGGAAATCGTGTAGGATGCACCTACAAAGAATTCACTGCCTGCAAACCTTTGGAATTTGATGGAACCGAAGGACCGATCGGATTGAAACGGTGGACCGAGAAGGTCGAATCGGTGTTTTCCATAAGTAAGTGTACTGAAGAGGACAAAGTGAAGTACGCTACGCATACCTTCACAGGTTCTGCGTTAACATGGTGGAATACCTATCTAGAGCACGTGGGACAAGACGATGCGTACGCACTACTGTGGTCCGCATTCAAGCACTTGATGAACGAGAAGTACCGTCCCAGAACCGAGGTCAATAAGCTCAAGACAGAACTTAGAGGGTTACGAATCCAAGGATTTGATATTACCACGTACGAAAGACGATTCACAGAATTGTGCCTATTGTATCCGGGAGCATTCGAAGATGAGGAAGAGAAAATCGACGCGTTTGTGAAAGGATTACCGGAAAGAATCCAAGAAGATATAAGTTCACACGAGCCCGCCTCCATACAACAGGCATGTAGAATGGCTCACAAACTAGTGAACCAGATTGAAGAAAGAATTAAAGAACAGACTGCTGAAGAGGCCAATGTGAAGCAAGTCAAAAGAAAGTGGGAGGAAAACAGTGATAAGAATCACCAATACAACAACAACAGCAATTACAACAATAATCGCAACAATTATCCCAACAATCGCAACATCAATCGCAACTACAACAAACGGCCCAACAACAACAACAACAACAACAACAACAACAACAACAACAACAACAACAGCAGCAACTACAACAATCATCCCAACAACAATAATAACCGCAACAAAAACAACAATCAGAAGCAACTATGCCAAAGGTGTGAAAAGTATCACTCGGGGTTCTGCACCAAATTTTGCAACAAGTGTAAAAGAAATGGTCATAGCGCGGTGAAGTGTGAGGTCTACGGACCAGGAGTTAATAGAACGAAAGGAACAAATGGTGTCGGAACGAGTAATGGCGGAGCAAGTAGTGTCAGAGTAAGTTATGCCAATGTAGTTTGTTATAAATGTGGAAAACCGGGCCACATTATTAGAAATTGCCCGAACCAGGAGAACACGAATGGACAAGGCCGCGGAAGAGTTTTCAATATTAATGCGGCAGAGGCACAGGAAGACCCGGAGCTTGTTACGGGTACGTTTCTTATTGACAATAAATCTGCTTACGTTTTATTTGATTCGGGTGCGGATAGAAGCTATATGAGTAGAGATTTTTGTGCTAAATTAAATTGTCCATTGATGCCTTTGGATAGTAAATTTTTTCTCGAATTAGCAAATGGTAAATTAATTTCAGCAGATAATATATGTCGGAATCGAGAAATTAAACTGGTTAGCGAAACATTTAAGATTGATTTGATACCAGTAGAGTTAGGGAGTTTTGATGTGATAATCGGTATGGACTGGTTGAAAGAAGTGAAAGCAGAGATCGTCTGTTACAAAAATGCAATTCGCATTATACGAGAAAAAGGAAAACCCTTAATGGTGTACGGAGAAAAGGGCAACACGAAGCTACATCTTATTAGTAATTTGAAGGCACAAAAACTAATAAGAAAAGGTTGCTATGCTGTTCTAGCACACGTCGAGAAAGTACAAACTGAAGAAAAGAGCATCAATGATGTTCCCATTGCAAAAGAATTTCCCGATGTATTTCCGAAAGAATTACCGGGATTACCCCCACATCGATCTGTTGAATTTCAAATAGATCTTGTACCAGGAGCTGCACCAATAGCTCGTGCTCCTTACAGACTCGCACCCAGCGAGATGAAAGAACTACAAAGACAATTACAAGAACTTTTAGAGCGTGGTTTCATTCGACCAAGCACATCACCGTGGGGAGCTCCTGTTTTATTTGTCAAGAAGAAAGATGGTACATTCAGGTTGTGTATCGACTACCGAGAGTTGAACAAACTTACCATCAAGAACCGCTACCCACTACCGAGAATCGACGACTTATTTGATCAAATACAATGCTCGTCTGTTTATTCAAAGATTGACTTACGTTCCGGGTATCATCAAATGCGGGTGAAAGAAGATGATATTCCAAAGACTGCTTTCAGAACACGTTACGATCATTACGAGTTTATGGTCATGCCGTTTGGTTTAACTAATTCATCACCTGTGTTCATGGACCTTATGAACCGAGTGTGTGGACCATACCTTGACAAGTTTGTCATTGTTTTCATTGATGACATACTTATTTACTCAAAGAATGACCAAGAACACGGTGAACATTTGAGAAAGGTGTTAGAAGTATTGAGGAAGGAAGAATTGTATGCTAAGTTTTCAAGTGTGCATTTTGGTTGGAAGAAGTTCAATTCCTCGGTCACATAGTGAACAAAGAAGGTATTAAGGTGGATCCGGCAAAGATAGAAACTGTTGAAAAGTGGGAAACCCCGAAAACTCCGAAACACATACGCCAGTTTTTAGGACTAACTGGTTACTACAGAAGGTTCATCCAAGACTTTTCCAGAATAGCAAAACCCTTGACTGCATTAACGCATAAAGGGAAGAAATTTGAATGGAATGATGAACAAGAGAAAGCGTTTCAGTTATTGAAGAAAAAGCTAACTACGGCACCTATATTGTCATTGCCTGAAGGGAATGATGATTTTGTGATTTATTGTGACGCATCAAAGCAAGGTCTCGGTTGTGTATTAATGCAACGAACGAAGGTGATTGCTTATGCGTCTAGACAATTGAAGATTCATGAACAAAATTATACGACGCATGATTTGGAATTAGGCGCGGTTGTTTTTGCATTAAAGACTTGGAGGCACTACTTATATGGGGTCAAAAGTATTATATATACCGACCACAAAAGTCTTCAACACATATTTAATCAGAAACAACTGAATATGAGGCAGCGTAGGTGGATTGAATTATTGAATGATTACGACTTTGAGATTCGTTACCACCCGGGGAAGGCAAATGTGGTAGCCGATGCCTTGAGCAGGAAGGACAGAGAACCCATTCGAGTAAAATCTATGAATATAATGATTCATAATAACCTTACTACTCAAATAAAGGAGGCGCAACAAGGAGTTTTAAAAAAGGGAAATTTAAAGGATGAAATACCCAAAGGATCGGAGAAGCATCTTAATATTCGGGAAGACGGAACCCGGTATAGGGCTGAAAGGATTTGGGTACCAAAATTTGGAGATATGAGAGAAATGGTACTTAGAGAAGCTCATAAAACCAGATACTCAATACATCCTGGAACGGGGAAGATGTACAAGGATCTCAAGAAACATTTTTGGTGGCCGGGTATGAAAGGTGATGTTGCTAAATACGTAGGAGAATGTTTGACGTGTTCTAAGGTCATAGCTGAGAATCAGAAACCATCAGGTCTACTTCAACAACCCGAAATCCCGGAATGGAAATGGGAAAACATTACCATGGATTTCATCACTAAATTGCCAAGGACTGCAAGTGGTTTTGATACTATTTGGGTAACAGTTGATCGTATCACCAAATCAGCACACTTCCTGCCAATAAGAGAAGATGACAAGATGGAGAAGTTAGCACGACTGTATTTGAAGGAAGTCGTCTCCAGACATGGAATACCAATCTCTATTATCTCTGATAGGGATGGAAGATTTATTTCAAGATTCTGGCAGACATTACAGCAAGCATTAGGAATTCGTCTAGACATGAGTACTGACTATCATCCACAAACTGTTGGGCAGAGCGAAAGGACGATACAAACGCTTGAAGACATGCTACGAGCATGTGTTATTGATTTCAGAAACAGTTGGGATCGACATCTACCGTTAGCAGAATTTTCCTACAACAACAGCTACCATTCAAGCATTGAGATGGCGCCATTTGAAGCACTTTATGGTAGAAAGTGCAGGTCTCCGATTTGTTGGAGTGAAGTGGGGGATAGACAGATTACGGGTCCGGAGATTATACAAGAAACTACTGAGAAGATCATCCAAATTCAACAACGGTTGAAAACCGCCCAAAGTCGACAAAAGAGCTACGCTGACATTAAAAGAAAAGATATAGAATTTGAAATTGGAGAGATGGTGATGCTTAAAGTTGCACCTTGGAAAGGCGTTGTTCGATTTGGTAAACGAGGGAAATTAAATCCAAGGTATATTGGACCATTCAAGATTATTGATCGTGTCAGACCAGTAGCTTACCGACTTGAGTTACCTCAACAACTCGCGGCTGTACATAACACTTTCCACGTCTCGAATTTGAAGAAATGTTTTGCTAAAGAAGATCTCACTATTTTGTTAGATGAAATCCAAATCAACGAAAAACTTCAATTCATCGAAGAACCCGTCGAAATAATGGATCGTGAGGTTAAAAGACTTAAGCAAAACAAGATACCTATTGTTAAGGTTCGATGGAATGCTCGTAGAAGACCCGAGTTCACCTGGGAGCGTGAAGATCAGATGAAGAAGAAATACCCGCATCTATTTCCAGAAGATTCGTCAACACCTTCAACAGCTTAAAATTTCGGGACGAAATTTATTTAACGGGTAGGTACTGTAGTGACCCGAACTTTTCCATGTTTATATATATTAATTGAGATTGATATTTACATGATTAAATGTTCCCAACATGTTAAGCAATCAAACTTGTTAAGACTTGATTAATTGAAATAGGTTTCATATAGACAATTGACCACCCAAGTTGACCGGTGATTCACGAACGTTAAAACTTGTAAAAACTATATGATGACATATATATGGTTATATATATAGTTAACATGATATTATGATAAGTAAACATATCATTAAGTATATTAACAATGAACTACATATATAAAAACTAGACTACTAACTCAATGATTTTGAAACGAGACATATATGTAACGATTATCGTTGTAACGACATTTAATGTATATATATCATATTAAGAGATATTCGTACATCATAATATCATGATAATATAATAATTTAAAATCTCTTTTGATATTATAAACATTGGGTTAACAACATTTAACAAGATCGTTAACCTAAAGGTTTCAAAACAACATTTACATGTAACGACTAACGATGACTTAACGACTCAGTTAAAATGTATATACATGTAGTGTTTTAATATGTATTCATACACTTTTGAAAGACTTCAAGACACTTATCAAAATACTTCTACTTAACAAAAATGCTTACAATTACATCCTCGTTCAGTTTCATCAACAATTCTACTCGTATGCACCCGTATTCGTACTCGTACAATACACAGCTTTCAGATGCATGTACTATTGGTATATACACTCCAATGATCAGCTATTAGCAGCCCATGTGAGTCACCTAACACATGTGGGAACCATCATTTGGCAACTAGCATGAAATATCTCATAAAATTACAAAAATATGAGTAATCATTCATGACTTATTTACATGAAAACAAAATTACATATCCTTTATATCTAATCCATACACCAACGACCAAAAACACCTACAAACACTTTCATTCTTCAATTTTCTTCATCTAATTGATCTCTCTCAAGTTATATCTTCAAGTTCTAAGTGTTCTTCATAAATTCCAAAAGTTCTAGTTTCATAAAATCAAGAATACTTTCAAGTTTGCTAGCTCACTTCCAATCTTGTAAGGTGATCATCCAACCTCAAGAAATCTTTGTTTCTTACAGTAGGTTATCATTCTAATATAAGGTAATAATCATATTCAAACTTTGGTTCAATTTCTATAACTATAACAATCTTATTTCAAGTGATGATCTTACTTGAACTTGTTTTCGTGTCATGATTCTGCTTCAAGAACTTCGAGCCATCCAAGGATCCATTGAAGCTAGATCCATTTTTCTCTTTTCCAGTAGGTTTATCCAAGGAACTTAAGGTAGTAATGATGTTCATAACATCATTCGATTCATACATATAAAGCTATCTTATTCGAAGGTTTAAACTTGTAATCACTATAACATAGTTTAGTTAATTCTAAACTTGTTCGCAAACAAAAGTTAATCCTTCTAACTTGAATTTTAAAATCAACTAAACACATGTTCTATATCTATATGATATGCTAACTTAATGATTTAAAACCTGGAAACACGAAAAACACCGTAAAACCGGATTTACGCCGTCGTAGTAACACCGCGGGCTGTTTTGGGTTAGTTAATTAAAAACTATGATAAACTTTGATTTAAAAGTTGTTATTCTGAGAAAATGATTTTTATTATGAACATGAAACTATATCCAAAAATTATGGTTAAACTCAAAGTGGAAGTATGTTTTCTAAAATGGTCATCTAGACGTCGTTCTTTCGACTGAAATGACTACCTTTACAAAAATGACTTGTTACTTATTTTTTCGACTATAAACCTATACTTTTTCGGTTTAGATTCATAAAATGGAGTTCAATATGAAACCATAGCAATTGGATTCACTCAAAACGGATTTAAAATGAAGAAGTTATGGGTAAAACAAGATTGGATAATTTTTCTCATTTTAGCTACGTGAAAATTGGTAACAAATCTATTCCAACCATAACTTAATCAACTTGTATTGTATATTATGTAATCTTGAGATACCATAGACACGTATACAATGTTTCGACCTATCATGTCGACACATCTATATATATTTCGGAACAACCATAGACACTCTATATGTGAATGTTGGAGTTAGCTATACAGAGTTGAGGTTGATTCCAAAATATATATAGTTTGAGTTGTAATCAATACTGAGATACGTATACACTGGGTCGTGGATTGATTCAAGATAATATTTATCGATTTATTTCTGTACATCTAATTGTGGACAACTAGTTGTAGGTTACTAACGAGGACAGCTGACTTAATAAACTTAAAACATCAAAATATATTAAAAGTGTTGTAAATATATTTTGAACATACTTTGATATATATGTATATATTGTTATAGGTTCGTGAATCAACCAGTGGCCAAGTCTTACTTCCCGACGAAGTAAAAATCTGTGAAAGTGAGTTATAGTCCCACTTTTAAAATCTAATATTTTTGGGATGAGAATACATGCAGGTTTTATAAATGATTTACAAAATAGACACAAGTACGTGAAACTACATTCTATGGTTGAATTATCGATATCGAATATGCCCCTTTTTATTAAGTCTGGTAATCTAAGAATTAGGGAACAGACACCCTAATTGACGCGAATCCTAAAGATAGATCTATTGGGCCTAACAAACCCCATCCAAAGTACCGGATGCTTTAGTACTTCGAAATTTATATCATATCCGAAGGGTGTCCCGGAATGATGGGGATATTCTTATATATGCATCTTGTTAATGTCGGTTACCAGGTGTTCACCATATGAATGATTTTTATCTCTATGTATGGGATGTGTATTGAAATATGAAATCTTGTGGTCTATTGTTACGGTTTGATACATATAGGTTAAACCTATAACTCACCAACATTTTTGTTGACGTTTAAAGCATGTTTATTCTCAGGTGAATACTAAGAGCTTCCGCTGTTGCATACTAAAATAAGGACAAGATTTGGAGTCCATGTTTGTATGATATTGTGTAAAAACTGCATTCAAGAAACTGATTTCGATGTAACATATTTGTATTGTAAACCATTATATAATAGTCGTGTGTAAACGGGATATTTTAGATTATCATTATTTGATAATCTACGTAAAGCTTTTAAACCTTTATTTATGAAATAAAGGTTATGGTTTGTTTTAAAAATGAATGCAGTCTTTGAAAAACGTCTCATATAGAGGTCAAAAGCTCGCAACGAAATCAATTAATATGGAACGTTTTTAATCAATAAGAACGGGACATTTCAGTAACAATATCATAATATGATACATATGTATTTAGTAAGACGTTGTTATAACGATAATCATTATATATATCGTTTCGAGTTTCTTAACCTAGTAGTCTCATTTTTATGTATATAACTCATTATTAATATACCTAGTGGTATACTTACTTATCATAATATCATGTTAACTATATATATATATATATATATATATATATATATATATATATATATATATATATATATATATCATCATATAGTTTTTACAAATTTTAACGTTCGTGAATCGCCGGTCAACTTGGGTGGTCAATTGTCTACATGACACTCATTTCAAATAATAAAGTCTTAACAAGTTTGATTGCTTAACATGTTGGAAATATTTAATCATGTAAATATCAATTTCATTTAATATATATAAACATCGAAAAGTTCGGGTCACTACAAGGTGCTATAAAAAGGCAACGAATTCTGCGAATTATGGACACCTTCATCATACATCTCTCTGATCACTCTCTAAATTATATTTATATTTATTTTATAATTATAATTTTAATATTAAGTTAATAATAATAAGGTTATAGGAGCGAATGTTTTAAGTTTGTAAGTCGAAACTCGGTCCGTGTAACGCTACGCGATTAATACTCATTGTAAGTTATGTTCAACCTTTTTAAATTAATATCTCGTAGCTAAGTTATTATTATGTTTATCTAAACCGAAGTAATCATGATGTTGGACTAAATATTAAGACAGGGTTATTGGGCTTTGGACCATAATTGGGGTTTAGACAAAAGACCGACACTTGTGGAAATTAGACTATGGGCTATTAATGGGCTTTATATTTGTTTAACTGAATGATAGTTCGTTAATTTAATATAGAAATTTACAATTTGATGTATCTATAAATAACCACATACACTCGATCGGATACGATGGGCGGGATATTTATAAATACTAATAATCGTTCATTTGACCGGACACGGGAATGAATTAATAGTCAATGGACTCGTTAAAACAGGGGTGGATTACATACAATTACACTTGGTGTAATTGTTAACAACGTATTAAAACCTTGGGTTACATGCAGTCGATAACCTGGTGTAATCATTAACAAAGTATTATGACCTTGTTGCAGTTTAAGTCCCCAACTAGTTGGAATATTTGACTTCGGGTATAAGGGTAATTTGACGAGGACACTCGCACTTTATATTTATGACCGATGGAATATTATGGACAAAAACCAGATGGACGTATCGAATAATCCAGGACAAAGGACAATTAACCCTTGGTAATAAATTAAAATTAACACGTCAAACATCATGATTACGGAAGTTTAAATAAGCATAATTCTCTTAATTTATATTTCATCGTATTTTTATTTACCGTCATTTATTTATTGTACTTTAAATTACTGCAATTTTAATTATCGCACTTTTATTTATCGTCATTTACTTTACGATTTCAATTAAGTTATATTTATATTAATATTTTACATTAGGTTTTAATTGTGACTTAAGTTCTAAAATCGATAAACCGGTCACTAAACGGTAAAACCCCCTTTTATAATAATAATAATAATAATAATATTACTTATATATATATTTATACAAATATAGTTTAAAATAAATATAGCGTTAAACTTAGCCAGCTCCCTATGGAACGAACCGGACTTACTAAAAACTACACTACTCTACGATTAAGTACACTGCCTATAAGTGTTGTAGCAAGGTTTAGGTATATCCATTCTATAAATAAATAAATAACATGTGTAAATTTTATCATATTTAATAGTATTTCGTAGTAAAATTAATAGTAGTACGTACTACACCTCGCACACATCATCGATATATATATATTAAATCAAAACGTTTTATATCAAGGTTAATATTATATTTTATCATTTTGTAAAATATTTATATATATTTATTTAGAAATATAAATTTGTATATATTATATATATAATTGAAATATTTACTTAATAATATAATACTAAGTTTTTTAAAACTAATTATATTTAAGAATCATTTTTTAAGAGGTTAAAATAATGGAAATCGTTATATCATAAAACGTTTTAGAAAAGTAAGATTATATATAATCATAATAGATCTCAATTGTTTAAATTATAGTTTGTTGGTGAAGCATGGAATAAAGTCCAAAGGTTAAATAAACGTATGAAATCATATTAATGTAAAATGTCAATTTACTTAACTTGTAGATATCTATTTTCTAAGTTGTCTATATTCCCTAATTTCACTTTCACATTAAATAATATGAAAACTGAATTGTTATCTTATCAAAAGTAACAAGGGAATTATTGTGAAGTATGCATTGGAAATCAAACAGGAATCTCCACTAACATTTGTCTAACTCTCGACATCTTGTTCTCACTTGTAGATCACTTTTTATTTATTCCGAATATTGTTAAAAAGAGAAAGATTTCTCAAATCAGCGTGGTCCTCGCAACAGAGACCCGTAATTATATCACAATGTATCGGATAATTCAATCATTTGATATTATCTTTTAATTCCGTCGATAAATATATTAAACATATATTGAATCCAATACGTTCATGTAAAATATTATACATCTAATACTTTGTTAAAGTTTTTAATTAATATAACTATATAATATATATACATATCTATATACACATAAATGTTCGTGAATCGTCGAGCACAGTCAAAGGGTAATTGGTTACATGAATATAGTTCCAAAATTTTTGAGACTCAACATTACAAACTTTGTTTATCGTGTCGAAATCATATAAAGAATAAGTTTAAATTTGGTCAAAAATTTTCGAGTCGTCACAGTACCTACCCGTTAAAGAAATTTCGTCCCGAAATTTGATTGGGATCGTCATGGCTGACAATAAATATGTTTTCATGACGCATACGAGCTGAAAATTAGAATTTTATCATCAATAAGTAAAACAATTTGATTTCTGTGAAGAGTACGAGTGAAGCTATCACAAAAGAGTGAAATGAAGAAAATAAAGATTCATCTTATCTTTTGACGTCATTATGGTTGATCTCCGGATTGAAGAAAATCTTTGTAATCTATATATGATTTGATTCTTCCGTAATTAAGGAGATTAGGATTTTCTTCAATTCGGTACGTAATCTGCCTCAATTACTATGTCTGATATTTCACTATAAATCCACCCCCTTCATTTCCTTATTTCTATAACTCTCATCTTCTTACGGCTCTAGTTATTGAGTCGACAGCAAGAGTCGATTTATTGACGACTTGACTGACCCTTAGAGCCTAAAGTAAATTTTAGGCAGGATTTAAAACCCATGAAAATTTGATTTTACCATTTTCATGGTGTCTCAATTTAATTTATTTTTTAAAATTTTTTTCCTACTTATTGGCCGGAGGTCCACTTGGAAGCAATCTCTCTATCCGTCAAATGGGGGAGGGATGACTTTCTCTACTTTTGAGAGTGTTTCCACTCTGGGTGGAGAAATGACTCGTCTTTATTCTCGGATAGGGGAAGGATTGTCTGCATCTCACCTCCCCCATACACCATCTATGTGGTATTGGGTTTTGTTGTTGTTGTATAACTCTCATCTTCTATACTTTCTTCCTCAATTCATATTTCTAAAACATTCGTGAATATGCTCAATCCCGTTCTGATCCTTGATATATTTTTGACTATCGCAACAATCGTCCTTCTTTTCCAACTCCCACCGGAGGAATCTGCTTACTTCTACTTCACTCTTGAGGAGGTGGTTTTTATAATCCTTCCTTGCATCTGTCTTTCCATAATTATTGACATCCACGGTTAATGATCTCTCCTATTTGCTGTGATTTATACTCCTATATATATTTCGAAGCTCTATGCTTTTGTTTTCTCTTCACGACTTTAAGCAAAGCAAGTAATGGTCCAGAATTCATAGGTGTGGAGTTTCGAATGAACATAACTAATGTTCTAAGAAAGAAATTGTAATAACACGATCTTGATTGGTTAAATTACTAGAAGTTACGAAAAAAGATAGAACTATCAAAAAAATATGTTCTTGATATGTTTAGAGATTAGATAGAATGTAAGAGTCGTGTAATATGGCACATGATGATGGTATGGTCTGTTAATCATCATGTTCCATTAGAAACTCAGCATGACTTATTGTAATATAATCACGTTGATCAAGTGTCATTATATTATACTAACTCATTCTTCAATTACCAACACTACTTCAAAAACATTCATGTTTTAAATTCGAATTTTTCAGATTTTAGAAACTAAAACAGTTTCCTTTATGATGTAACACTGATAGCACGAAGAGATAAATGATTTCAGATAAGAATAGTTATGAAAATATCTTCAGAAATATCGAGGATATTTATAATGAAAGATACGATGATATCTTAGAATTTCTAAAATCAATGGATGATGAGGAAAATTTGTCCGCAAAGGTTTAGAGCCAGGAGTAAGGTATTCGCTAATGACTTCAGCAGTTACTGAATCATTTAGATTCTTTGAAGGCAGGTTTATTCTTTGTGATTTGTTCACAGCCTTCTTCATAGTTTGCTCAATCCGTTTTTCAGTTCCAAACCTTCTCTTTTTCTGAGCTTTACCAACACATTATTCTTTATCATTAAAGTTTTGACTGTTAAGTTCGTTTACAGTTTTTGCTGCTTTATCAGCATTTTTCAAAATTCAGAGCATTGATTCATAGACTGGGTGCTTTTCAGGATTTCAGAATTGAAGATCATAATTCTAGGAGATAAATTTTATTTGTATACATATAACTATTGACGTAGAAATGCTGCGAGATTTGAAATAGTGATTGATGATTCCCGTATTTGATATGGCAATTATCGTTGCAAAATGCGAATGATCACATGATAGGGTTTCTATAAACATAATGATTTTTCGAAAAATCAAAGATCAATGAAGTTGCTGGTAAGTTTACTGCTAATGTGGTGGGATATAAAAAGTTCCCCGGTAATGATGACGAAAAGGGCAGACGTATATATCAAGGTTACAATAAGGTTAAATTGAATGAAAAGTCAAAGTTTATTTGTTGGAGGTGTGACAAAATTGGCTATTTTGGAAAGGGATTACAAAGTTATTTTCAATGCCAAAGGGTCTGACACACTTACGTGTTAAACTTTTACTTAGGTTCCGAGTGTTCTTCAGGTGCATGACTATTATGGCTAATTCTTTCTTTTCATAGATAACATGTGGTTGGTTCTTCTTATCGATTGTTCATTATTTGAGGTGTCTTTAGGAATTTTGAAGGGTTTAAATGCAGATTGTCATCGTCAATATCCAAATGATGAAATCGTCGTGAATCTTGAATGACTCTAATATCTTTCTGAATGTTATGAATAAATGTGATGTTCTAGCACAGTTTTGAATTCAATGTATGGATTTGAAAGATGTAAGAATCCAAGAGTGATGTCACCGGTTAAAGTTTTGACTTGGATTCTGTTATGTCAAAACCAAAATATGTAAATGAATTTGTATGAAAATGATTGTTGATAATGCTAAAAGCGAACATATATTTCATAGCATTATTCCTCAAGAAAGACAAGCTTTTAGTTGCAATTGTTCTATTTACAAGTGATATTCGTTTAAATAATAAAAGGTGAAGACAAAAGACAGATTCGACGAATTGAAGTCGCAAACGACCAAAAAGCTCAAAAGTACAAAATACAATCAAAGAGGTTACAATTATTGATAAGAAACGTCTCGAAATTACAAGAGTACAAGATTCAAAACGCAAAGTACAAGATATAAAATAGTACGCAAGGACGTTCGAAAATCCGGAACTGGGACATAAGTCAACTCTCAACGCTCGACGCAACGGACTAAAAATTACAAGTTAACTATGTATATAAATATAATATAATATATAATTAATTATATAAATTATATATATATTATATTTATATAAAAATCCGTCGGCAAGAAAGGAGCCAAAATGGAGTGAGCTGGAATTTCAAACTCCGCGACTCGCGGAGTTTGAAGAGCAAAAATGTCGCGAGTCGCGGAGCTTCCCTGGACTCAAATCCCTATAAAAGCAAACGAATTCTGGTCATATTTATATCCATAATCTATCTCTCTCTCAATATATACGTAAATATATATATATATATATATATATATATATATATATATAATTTATATTTTAATGTTAATTTTAATTTTAAATCCTAACAATAAGGGTATGTTAGCGAATGTTGTAAGGGTGTAAGTCAAAATTCTGTCCGTGTAACGCTACGCTATTTTTAATCATTGTAAGTTATGTTCAACCTTTTTACATTAATGTCTCGTAGCTAAGTTATTATTATGCTTATTTAATCCGAAGTAATCATGATGTTGGGCTAATTACTAAAATTGGGTAATTGGGCTTTGTACCATAATTGAGGTTTGGACAAAAGAACGACACTTGTGGAAATTAGACTATGGGCTATTAATGGGCTTTATATTTGTTTAACTAAATGATAGTTTGTTAATTTTAATATAAAGATTTACAATTGGGCGTCCTTATAAATAACCATATACACTCGATCGGACACGATGGGCGGGGTATTTATATGTACGAATAATCGTTCATTTAACCGGACACGGGAATGGATTAATAGCCACTAGAATTATTAAAACAGGGGTGAAATTATGTACAAGGACACTTGGCATAATTGTTTACAAAGTATTAAAACCTTGGGTTACACGCAGTCGATAACCTGGTGTAATTATTAAACAAAGTATTAAAATCTTGTTACACTTTAAGTCCCCAATTAGTTGGAATATTTAACTTCGGGTATAAGGATAATTTGACGAGGACACTCGCACTTTATATTTATGACTGATGGACTGTTATGGAAAAAAACCAGACAGACATATTAAATAATCTAGGACAAAGAACAATTAACCCATGGGCATAAAACTAAAATCAACACGTCAAACATCATGATTACGGAAGTTTAAATAAGCATAATTCTTTTATTTCATACTTAATTTCCTTTATTTTATATTTAATTGCACTTCTAATTATCGCACTTTTATTTATTGTTATTGTATTTAATTGCGCTTTTAATTATCGTACTTTTTAATTATCGCAAGTTTATTTTATCGCACTTTTATTTATCACAATTTCATTATCATTATTTACTTTACGCTTTAAATTAAGTCTTTTATTTATTTAATATTTTACATTTTGTTTTAACTGTGACTAAAGTTTTAAAATCGACAAACCGGTCATTAAACGGTAAAAACCCCCCTTTATAATAATAATATTACTTATATATATATATATATATATATATATATTTGTATTTTTATAAAATAAAACTAATATAGCGTTAAGCTTTGATTAAAAGATTTTCCCTGTGGAACGAACCGGACTTACTAAAAACTACACTACTGTACGATTAGATACACTGCCTATAAGTGTTGTAGCAAGGTTTAAGTATATCCATTCTATAAATAAATAAATATCTTGTGTAATTTGTAAAGTATTTCCTTGTAAAATTTAATAGTATTTTATACCCCTTAGCTTTAACTATCAAGTATTTTTGGCGCCGCTGCCGGGGAACAATCTAGCTTAAAAGCCGTAAGCGCAACGCTAATAATTATAAAAAAAAGATTTTTATTTTTAGTTTACTTTTATAAAAATACGTTTTTGTAAAAATACGTTTTAAATATTCGAAAACATAGAAAAGAAAAAGAAAAATATAAATATTTTTAAGAGTTTATTAAATATTTAAGTTTTATAAAGTTTCTTTATTTTTATTTTATAAAAATATAAGTTTTATTTAAATATTTTGTGTTTATTTAGAACATATAATTAAAAACCGAAAAATAAATAAATAAATATATAAATCTAGTTTCAAGATTTTTATTATAAAATATTTCTATTTTCATTTTAGTTTTTAAAACATAAGTTTTTATTTAGTTTTTATAAATATTTTATTTAAATATTTAAACAGAAAATATATAATAAAAAAAAGTAAAACGTCGAATTTAAATCAGCCTGTCAACTGAAATTCCAAACCCCGCGACTTGCTGCGTTTGTAGCCACGAGTCACCGCGACTCGCGGAGCCGTCTGACACGGGCCACACAGAAGCCCTAATTCGCATTAATTACGGATAATTATTAATTATAATTAATTTTAAACCCTAATTAGGTTTAGATTTTAATATTATTTAGTTTTACTTTTTATTTAATTTGTATTTTAGTTTATTTAGATTATTTAAATTACAAAATTAATAGTTTTATAAAATAAATAATATAAAAATAATATTTTTATAAAAATTGTACTTTTTACAACTTTTAGTATATTTTTATATTTTGTCCCTTTTTAATTGTTTTAGCGTAATTTTTGTATTTTTCGCTCATTTTTAGTTTTAAGTTATAGTTTTTGCCGTAGTTATTTTTATTACTAGATTTTTAGGCTTTGCCGTAAAATCCCTTAAGTTTTTTTTCTTTTCTTTAGACTAAGATTACAGTGCTTTAGAATTTTGCGACGCCTTTTTAAGTTTTAGTACCTTTTTAAGTTATTTCCATTTGGGATATAGTTTTACTTGTAAGCTTTAATATTTTTAGACGCAACTTTTAGTTTTAAATTTTTAGTTCCTTTTTAAGTTTAGACGCGCTATTTTCTTATTTCTCGATGCCTTTTACCTATATATCAATTATCACTCCAATTAGTAATCTCAATTTGCGATTATAATTTTCAGTTAGTGATAGTAATAAGGTTGAGTTAGTCGAGTGTTTTAAAGTTTTATAGTCATTTTCTTTTTCTTTCTTATTTTCCAACGCCTTTTATTTTTCAACCCTTTTCTTTTTCTTTTTTGACGCACTCTTTTTCTTTCTTATTTCTCGCTATTCTAGTTTTAGGACATAGATTTTTTTTTCTACTTCTTATCTAAATTTCTTAAAATTACGAAAATTTATTTTAAGTGGTAAAATTGATAAACATCAAAATTTTCTGGTTCGTAGTAATAGTTGGATTTGTACGTGGACCGGGTTATTGGAGCCAAACAGTCCTCAATTATATTGAGACCAAACGAATCCTGCCCCTCTGCTGCATCTTTTGGCTATTCGAAACGTGGGCAAAATCAGAAAAGTCTATTAATTGGATAACTTATATAATTTTTCTTTCCTTTTTAAAAACTAATAGGATATTCAGTGAATGCACCGAGCAAGACGTTCACCACCTTTTGTACGTTCACCACCTGTAACTAGATCAAGACATTTAGCAAATATTACCGCCGTTGATTTTTCTTTAGAATCGTCATCCAGTCGACCAAGTACTCCAATTCAAATTTCCGATAATCCATTTTTTGAACCCGACCTCACAATTGAGAATCCGGAGAATATTCAGGGACGATTCATAGATCCTGAACCATTAAATTTTCCTCCGGAACCACCAATCATTCAAACAGAGATTGTTGAGGAACAAACCATTAAATCAGAATCCTCTAGTTATTCCGATTCAACAAATTCAATTATGGAGAATCTAGAACCTTTAAGTATGGAAGACCGAATGAGAGCTAAACGTACTGGCCAAGGTCACGCAATTACTCATCCAGACATTAATGCGCCAGATTATGAAATCAAAGGACAAATTCTACACATGGTGACTAATCAATGCCAATTTATTGGTGCGCCGAAGGAAGATCCAAATGAACATCTTCGTACCTTTAATAGGATCTGCACTCTATTTAAAATAAGAGAAGTTGAGGATGAACAGATATATCTCATGTTATTTCCCTGGACTTTAAAGGGAGAAGCCAAAGATTGGTTGGAATCGTTACCTGAAGGGGCGATCGATACATGGGACGTTTTAGTTGAAAAATTTCTTAAACAATTCTTTCCGGCATCTAAAGCCGTAAGACTTCAAGGAGAAATTGTTACGTTCACACAGAAACAGAATGAAACTCTATATGAGGCGTGGACAAGATTTGGAAAGTTATTAAGAGGATGTCCGCAACATGGTTTAGACACCTGTCAAATAGTACAAATATTCTACCAAGGATGCGACATCACTACAAGAAAAGACATCGATATAGCAGCTGGTGGTTCCATTATGAAGAAAACCGAAACTGATGCTTACAAATTATTGATAATACTGCTTCCCACTCACATGAGTGGCACCAAGAAAAAGATATCGTTAGATCATCTAAAGCAGCTAGAGCCGATTCTAGCCATGACTTAGATTCCATTTCAGCAAAGATAGATGCTGTCGAGAGACGAATGGAAAAGATGACTAAAGATATCCACTCAATACGAATTAGTTGTGAGCAGTGTGGAGGACCACATTTGACAAAAGATTGTCTCAGTATTGAACTAACAATGGAACAAAGAGAGAATGTTTCATATATAAACCAAAGGCCTGGAAATAATTATCAGAATAATTATCAACCGCCAAGACCGATCTACAATCAAAATCAGAACTATAACCGAAATATTCCATACAACAACCAACAAGGTCCTAGCAATCAACAAGTATCTAACAATACTTACAACCAGCAAAGACCTAATTTTCAAAACAAACCACCACAAACCGATGATAAAAAGACGAATTTAGAAGATATGATGACGAAGCTAGTTGAAACTCAAACGCAGTTTTTCACATCTCAGAAACAAACTAATGAACAAAATGCTCAAGCATTTAGAAATCAACAAGCTTCTATTCAAAACTTGGAACAAGAAGTAAGTAACCTAGCAAGGTTAATAGGTGAAAGAAAACTGGGAAGTTTACCTAGTGATACAAATGCTAACCCCCGGAATGAAACAGCTAAAGCCATTACCACAAAAAGTGGTACAACACTTAAACCACCTGAAATACCTGTAACTTTTGATGAAGCTATTCCTACTCCACAAGAAACACAACCTGAACAAGATAAGGAAAAAGAACCGGTAGTTGAAAAGGTTAATGAAGATAACACAGTTAAGGCTAAACCTTATGCTAAACCATACCAACCACCACTTCCTTACCCAAGTAAAATGAAAAAAGAGAAAATTGAAGCCGAGCAATCCAAATTCTTGGATATGTTTAAACAGATAAATGTAAATCTTCCTTTCATTGATGTGATTTCAGGAATGCCTAGATATGCTAAATTCTTGAAAGATCTGATCACGAATAGAAAGAAAATGGAAGAACTCTCGGTTGTTACTATGAACGCTAATTGTTCAGCAGTGCTGTTGAATAAGATACCAGAAAAATTATCTGATCCAGGAAGTTTCACAATTCCATATTTTCTGGGTACTCTTAGTTCAATAGAAGCATTGGCAGACTTAGGTGCTATTATAAATTTAATGCCGTATTCACTATACGCTAAACTAGACCTTGGAGAATTGAAACCAATAAGAATAAGCATACAACTAGCCGATCGATCAATAAAATATCCTAGAGGGATAATGGAGAACATGCTAGTTAAAGTTGGTACTTTAGTATTTCCAGTAGATTTTGTTGTTCTGGACATGGAAGAAGATTCTCAAGTTCCTCTCATATTAGGAAGACCATTCTTAAACACACCTAAAGCAATGATAGACGTGTTTGGTAAGATATTGACCCTAAGTATATAGAGGACGAGAGTGTTACCTTTTCAGTTGATAGAGCAATGCAACAACCGCAATCTGCAGATGATACATGTTATTATATTCAAACTATAGATTCACATGCAGAATTGTTAGAAGAATTTCCAGAATTACAAGGAACGGGAGAATGTTCTTTAGGAGAAGGAACTGAACCAATTGATGAAGTTGAAATGTTAGCTACACTTATAGCTAATGGATATGAACCAACAACAGAAGAAATTCAAATGCTAAAAGAAGAAGACAGATATCGATATAAATCATCAATAGAAGAAACACCGAAATTAGAGTTAAAGCCACTTCCAAACCATTTGGAATACGCTTATTTACATGGTGAATCTGAATTACCTGTAATAATATCGTCTTCTCTTACTGAAAATGAGAAATCACAACTCATTTCTGTGTTGAAAGCTCATAAACCAGCTATTGCATGGAAGATTCATGATATTAAAGGAATAAGTCCTTCGTATTGCACACATAAAATCCTTATGGAAGAAGGTCATAAAACGTATGTGCAATGCCAACGAAGACTAAGTCCGAATATGCAAGATGTTGTTAAAAAAGAAATAATTAAACTGCTAGATGCAGGTTTAATTTATCCAATTTCTGATAGTCCATGGGTAAGCCCAGTTCAATGCGTGCCTAAGAAGGGTGGCATGACTGTCATTACAAATGAAAAAAATGAGCTTATTCCTACTAGGACTGTAACAGGATGGCGTGTATGTATTGATTATAGAAAATTAAATGACGCCACCAGAAAAGATCACTTTCCCTTACCTTTCATTGATCAAATGTTGGAAAGATTAGCCGGAAATAGTTATTATTGTTTTCTTGATGGATTTTCCGGATACTTTCAAATTCCAATAGCACCCGAAGATCAAGAGAAAACCACATTCACGTGCCCTTATGGTACTTTTGCTTACAAACGCATGCCATTTGGACTTTGCAACGCCCCTGCAACATTTCAAAGGTGTATGATGGCGATTTTTCACGACATGATAGAAGAATGCATGGAAGTTTTCATGGATGACTTTTCAGTCTTCGGTGATATATTTGAATCATGTTTAGTTAATCTTGAACGAATGCTTATTAGATGACAATCAAATCTAGTACTTAATTGGGAGAAATGCCATTTCATGGTTAAAGAAGGCATCGTTCTTGGACATAAAATTTCAAAAGAAGGAATTGAAGTGGAAAGAGCTAAAGTATATGTAATTGCTAAACTTCCACATCCCACCAATGTTAGAGGAGTTAGGTGTAGCGACCCCGACAAATCGTCAAATGACGGCGTCATCTACGTATGGTCCCATTACATGGTCGTAAGTCTTTATAACAAAGTTTGACCGAAAAGTATGTCGCATTCATTTCATAAACAAGGATGTTTCAAAGTTTACAAAAGTAGTTTCCATAACAAGTACATAACAATGTTTAAAGTTTGTATGAAACACGTGCGACACGATTAAAAGTAGTCAAAAAGACGCTCCACGTATGCAAGTATACTCGACATCCAATGCAAGTATCAAAAAGTATGAGCGGAAGCATATATCACCTAAGTTCAAGGACCTGAGAAAAACATAGAGAATCTGTCAACGAAAACGTTGGTGAAATAATAGGTTTAAATAAGTAAGTGAGTAATAGTAAGTTGAACCACAAGATTTGCAACATCGATAAAGTCATAGTACATTCCAAAAGTTAATATTCACGAGCACTCAATTATCAAAGCTTAACATTCCGTCCGTTGAACCCCGTAATAATAGTGTTAGAACATACACTGTTTCCCGAAAATATATTTCACCCGTAGACGGTAGCGAACCGTCCGAAGTGAGGGTTTGTCAAACCCATATGGCCATATAACATAAGTTCTCACTTACACCATCTGATGTAACTAATGATAATCGAATTGAGGATTTGTGTTCAAACTCGTATGTAGAATGTTTGTTTTCCCTGTACTTGTGTTCACGTAGTTTAAAAGAACGTTTATGTTTTCTCATCCCAAAAGTAAGTTCAAAAAGAGTAAAAGTGGGACTATGATCTCACCTTGTATGCACGAACCAAAAAGTACTTCGACAAGTAACGTGTGCAAAGAACAATGCTAGTCTTGACCTAAACAAATAGGTTGTATCAATAACGATAGTCACGAAGGGTCAAAGATGTTCAATTAGTCCTATGGCTCGTTACGACTCGATTATATTAACATGTGAATCAACTAGTCAAGTTTCATGCAAGTTACAAGTAAATAATCATGTTAGAAAGGTTGCATAAGTATTTGGTTAAGTTTGACAAAAAGTCAAACTTGGTCGGGTCAAAGTCAACGGAAAAGTCAACATGTTTGGGTCGGGTCTCGGACAAATTTTCTATGCTAGTTATTCATATATAATCATGTTAAAACAAGTTGCAAGTGAATTGGAGGTCTAGAACATCCCAAACATTTTTCGTCAAATGACAACCCAAACAGCCAGTTTTAGTACAATGGGACGGCGTCCCAAATGGCTAGACGGCATCCCAAAATGAAGGGTGGGACGGCGTCCTGATATCCTAGACGGCGTCCAGGTTCAAAAGGTGGGACGGCGTCCCTAGTATCTGGACGGCGTCCTGATCAGTTTCCAGGCCCTGTTTGTTGTATTTCCTAAGTGCACGAACCAAATATCAAACTAACCTAATTTATGACCCGGAAACACTTAGAACATGTATCATATATCATCGGGAAGGTAAATTGATGAGGAAAACACCTAGACACATTTCATCAAGCAATTCAACACTTACAACAACCAAAAACCGTATTAAACATTCATAATCAAAGTTTCAAGTTCTAAAACGCATTTCATGATTCGGGAAACCAATTTACATGTATGATATGCGGTTTCGAAGGTAATTAAACACACATTGCAACCAAACTCTTATCTACAATATTTCATAGCATTTGGTGCATCAAAGTTCATATAAAGCTTATCAAACCCTAGTCAAGCATCACAAAAACAATAATCATGTTAATGAAGTTTCTTTAATCAACCTATACATCAACATGAAACTAATGATGCTAGTAACACTTTTAAAACATGCACTTTAACAATCTAACGACATTTGATCATCCAAAATCAAGGATTTAGCAAGCAATTTTCATAATGAACTAGTTACACCAAAAACAACAAATCGAGCATACAAATTACATACACGACATCACAATGAGCCATAGACACTAATTAACATACTTTTAAGTCAAGAACACGAATTTAAAGAAATCTAGTGTTTTAGAAATATTACCCAAAAGTGATGAAGTTGGTATCAAATCGAAGAGGATGAAGAGAGGATCACGAATATGTATTTTGTTTTGTTGCTAGCTCCTTATTCCGGATTTAGATGATGAATTTGTGTTTGAATGTTGAGAGGATTTGAAAGTAGTAAAAAGAGGAAGAGGAGGTGAAATGAATGGATGAAAAGGGGTTGACTCTTTGACCTAGTCAAATGTTTCAACCTTTGGCAAGTTTGGTCCCTCAACTTTAAACCGGGTGCGGGAATTACCTAAACGAGATAATTCAACGCATATTAACGGGATGTGTTATAAACATATAACGGAACTTAAATAGTTAAACGGAAAAGTAAACGGAAAAAGGCGGGATGTTACATTACCTACACCTTAAAAGAAATTTCGTCCCGAAATTTAGGTAGGCGTAGTAGTCGTTGTTTCTTCCACGGAATCTGACGTTTCTGGGACCGGGAATAGATGAGGGTGTTTCTTTCGCATTTGATCTTCTCTTTCCCAAGTAAACTCGGGTCCCCTTTTGGCGTTCCATCGGACCTTAACAATCGGGATCCGGCTTTGTTTTAATTCCTTCTCGACGTAGTCCACAATTTCAACCGGTTCCTCCACAAAATGGAGTTTGTCATTAATAGCAAGTTCCTCGAGAGGGACGACGATATCGGGCTCAGTGAAACACTTCTTCAAGTTAGATACATGAAAAGTAGGATGGACGGAGCTTAGTTGAGGCGGAAGGTTTAAACGATAAGCAACGGTTCCGATACGCTCTAAGATTTCGAAAGGACCAACGTACCGCGGATTTAGTTTCCCACGTTTCCCAAAACGGATGACACCTTTCCAAGGTGCGACTTTTAACATGATGCGGTCACCGACTTGAAATTCGAGGTCTTTGCGTCTTTTGTCGGTATAGCATTTTTGACGACTCCGGGCTGTCCGAAGCCTATCTCGGATTTGAAGAATCTTTTCGGTTGTTTCATGAATGAGTTCGGGCCCGGAAATTTGCATGTCACCCACTTCGGCCCAACAAAGAGGAGAGCGACATTTTCGACCATATAACGCTTCGAAAGGTGCGGCCTTAATACTCGCGTGATAACTATTATTGTAAGAGAATTCGGCGAGAGGTAAGTGATTGTCCCAAGCTTTTCCAAAATCAACAACGCAGGCTCATAACATATCCTCTAAGGTTTGTATTGTACGTTCACTTTGCCCATCGGTTTGGGGATGATATGCGGTACTCATGTCCAAACGCGTTCCCAACGCTTCTTGTAACGTACTCCAAAATCTAGAAACGAAACGACCATCTCGGTCGGAGATAATCGATAACGGTACTTCGTGTCGGGCTACAATCTCTTTAATGTAAAGTCGTGCAAGTTTCTCCATTTTGTCGGTTTCTTTCATGGCGAGAAAGTGCGCGGATTTGGTGAGACGGTCAACAATGACCCAAATAGTATCATAACCGCCCGACGTTTTTGGTAGTTTGGTGATAAAATCCATCGTGATCCTTTCCCACTTCTATTGCGGGATCTCGGGTTGTTGAAGTAACCCGGACGGTCTTTGGTGTTCGGCTTTGACTTTAGCGCAAGTCAAACAATTGGCGACGTATCTAGCAACTCCTTTTTGATGTTCGGCCACCAATATTGTTCTTTAAGGTCATGGTACATCTTATTGGCGCCGGGATGAATCGAGTATCGCGATTTGTGGGTTTCGTCTAGGATGAGGTTTCGTAGATCGCCATATCTAGGCACCCAAATTTTTCCGGCGTAATATCGAAGTTCGGTCTCCTTAACTTCGAATCGGGAGACGAGAATGTTTAAAAGTTCGCGTGCGATGTTGTTGTCCTTAAGAGCTTCATCTTGGGCTACCCGAATTTGGCTATTAAGGTTGGAGTGGATGGTGATATTCAAAGCTCGGACACGAAGAGGCACCGCTCTTTCCTTTCGACTTAAGGCATCGGCCACTACATTTGCCTTCCCGGGGTGGTAACGAAGCTCGCAATTATAATCGTTCAAGGTCTCAATCCACCTTCATTGTCTCATGTTTAGTTGCTTTTGATCGAAGATATGTTGGAGACTTTTGTGATCGGTAAAGATAGTACTCTTGGTACCAAGAAGATGATGTCTCCATAACTTAAGTGTAAAGATGACGGCACCGAGTTCAAGATCATGTGTCGTGTAGTTTCGTTCGTGGACTTTGAGTTGTCGAGAGGCATAAGCAATGACTTTCTTTCGTTGCATTAATACGCATCCATAACCGTTTTTCGAGGCATCACAATATACAACAAAATCATCATTGCCTTCGGGAAGTGACAAGATAGGAGCGGTGGTTAGCTTAGTTTTCAAGATTTGAAAAGCGGTTTCTTGTTCGGATGTCCAAACGAATTTTCGTTCCTTGTGAGTTAACGCGGTTAAAGGGCGAGCGATTAAGGAAAAGCCCTTGATGAATTTACGATAGTATCCGGCGAGACCCAAGAATTGACGAATTTGAGTAGGAGTAGTAGGAGTCTCCCATTTACTAATGGCTTCAATTTTTGCGAGATCGACTTTAATGCCTTGATCACTTACAACATGACCAAGAAATTGAACTTCCTTTAACCAAAATTCACACTTGGAGAACTTGGCATATAGTTGCTCTTTTCTCAAGAGCTCGAGCACGAGTCGGAGATGTTCTTTGTGTTCCTCTTCGTTTTTAGAATAGATCAAAATATCATCGATGAACACGATAACGAATTTGTCGAGTTAAGGTTTGCACACGCGGTTCATGAGATCCATGAACACCGCCGGTGCGTTAGTGAGACCGAAAGGCATGACAAGGAATTCATAACTACCATAACGAGTCCGGAAAGCGGTTTTGGAGACATCTTCCCCTTTAACCCTTAGTTGATGATAACCCGAACGGAGATCGATTTTTGAGTATACACGAGAACCTTGTAGTTGATCAAAGAGGTCATCAATGCGAGGAAGAGGATATCGGTTCTTAACCGTCAATTTGTTTAGTTCACGATAATCAATGCACATTCGTAGGGATCCGTCTTTCTTCTTGACGAACAAAATCGGAGCGCCCCATGGTGAATGGCTAGGTTGAATGAAACCACGGTCAAGTAACTCTTGGATTTGACTTTGTAATTCTTGCAATTCGGATGGAGCGAGTCTATATGGTGCACGCGCTACGGGTGCGGCTCCTGGAATAAGATCGATTTGAAATTCAACCGGTCGATGAGGTGGAAGACCCGGTAATTCGTCGGGAAAAACATCGGAAAAGTCACTAACAATTGGCACATCTTCGATGCGCTTTTCGTCGGCCTCGACTTTCTTAACGTGAGCAAGAATCGCGAAACAACCCTTGCGAAGTAGCTTTCGAACCTTAAGGCACGAAACGAGATTGAGTCCGGTGCAATTTTTGTCGCCATAGACAATCAATGGTTCACCATTCTCGATAGAAATTTGGATTGCGTGAAGATCGCAAAGAATGTGAGATTTATTTTTGACCATCCAATTCATACCGATTATTACATCAAAACTCCCTAATTCCATGGGTATCAAGTCAATTTCAAATTCCTTACCCAAAATGTTCAAAGTACACCCCCGGTAATATGTGTCGGCACTTAAGAGTTTTCCGTCGGCCACTTCGATGGAATAAGTAGTATCTAAAGGGTGTGGTGGAGTGCAAAGGGTAGGAGCCAAAGTCTTAGACACAAGACATTTATCGGCACCCGAATCGAATAAGCAAGTAACATAAGAGTTGTTGAGAAGAAACGTACCCGTGACTAGTTCATTGTCATCTCGGGCTTCCTCGGTGTTGATGTTAAAGGCTCGGCCTCGGTTGTTGGGGTTGGCTTTCTTTTTCGGGCATTCGTTCTTATAATGGACCGTTTGGCCACATTCGTAACAAGTGACCGTTTTTGGAGGATTGGGCCCCTTTCGAGCAACGGGGGCGGTGCTTGTGCAATTGTTGGCCCTATGACCAACACCTTGGCAACGGTGACAAACTAGCTTGTTACATTCGCCGTGATGATGCTTGTGGCATTTGTTGCAAAAAGGTAAGTTTCTGACATAACCCTTCTTGCCGTCGTTGTTGAAAGGCTTTTTGGTGAAGGTGTTGTTGTTGTAGTTGGTTGATGGAGTGGCTTCCCATTTCCTTTTGTTGCCACCCGACTTGTCCTCGGCCTTAGGAGCCGGCACTACGATTTCGTCAACCGTTTCGATTAATTGACGGGCCATGTTCATAGCGGCTTGATGAGTAGCGGGTTTGGATGACATCACCCCTTGTTTGATGCTTTTTGGAAGACCGAGCATGTAGAGCTCAATCCTTTGAGATTCGGGGTTAACAAGATTAGGACACATCAAGGATAGTTCGGCGAAGTGTTGATTATAAGCTTTAAGATCGTTTCCGACCGCTTTCAAAGCTCTTAGTTCTTCCTCAAGCTTTCGGGTTTCTTCGCGCGGAAAATATTCAACAATCATCTTTTCCCTTAGATCGGCCCAAGAGAGGGCATCAGCTTCATCGGTACCCACCGATTGAACATAGGTGTTCCACCATGTTAGAGCAATTCCGGAGAAAGTGTGGGTGGAGTATTTGACCTTGTCTTGATCCCGACAACCGCTTATGCTAAAGACGGCCTCGGTTTGTTCAAACCAACGAGTAAGCACAACCGGTCCCCCGGTTCCATCATAAGTGTGAGGTTTGCACCCCATGAAAGCTTTGTAGGAGCACCCTTCGCTAGAGTTACCGGCTCCTTGGTTATTGTTGTTGTGGTTGGTGTTATTGTTGGTGTTATTGTTGTTGTTAGACGAGTGACCGGCCATGGCCGCATCCACGGCGGTGGCTATCATGCGTTGTAAGGCTTGTTCGGGAGTCTCATTGCGTCGTACACGACGAGGAGCCATTGTTCCTTCAAAACAAAATAATACCGTTGGTTAGTATTCTAAATAATACTAACCGTGATATGGGATAAAGATAGAGAGAAAATTATCCTTGACCCGCCTTAAATTCTTTATGTCATAATGTCGGTATGTTCATATGAGTCGCCGTAATATAATTTCCGGGAATTATATTACCCTAATTCATATGTGCATTCGACATTACATCATATAGTCAAGGTGGCGTGTCAATTAAATTATATAACGCAAGATTTAGATAGAATAAGAGTAGATATGAGTAGAAGAGTCAGAGTATAAATGCACAATTTGTCAGGTAATTCCTATGTCAAGTCTATATGCCGGTTGTAGTCTAGACTCACCAATGTACCCTATGACTCGGGGTTGACACCAATGAACTCTAAATCCCTACAACCAAAGCTCTGATACCACTTGTAGCGACCCCGACAAATCGTCAAATGACGGCGTCATCTACGTATGGTACCATTACATGGTCGTAAGTCTTTATAACAAAGTTTGACCGAAAAGTATGTCGCATTCATTTCATAAACAAGGATGTTTCAAAGTTTACAAAAGTAGTTTCCATAACAAGTACATAACAATGTTTAAAGTTTGTATGAAACACGTGCGACACGATTAAAAGTAGTCAAAAAGACGCTCCACGTATGCAAGTATACTCGACATCCAATGCAAGTATCAAAAAGTATGAGCGGAAGCATATATCACCTAAGTTCAAGGACCTGAGAAAAACATAGAGAATCTGTCAACGAAAACGTTGGTGAAATCATAGGTTTAAATAAGTAAGTGAGTAATAGTAAGTTGAACCACAAGATTTGCAACATCGATAAAGTCATAGTACATTCCAAAAGTTAATATTCACGAGCACTCAATTATTAAAGCTTAACATTCCGTCCGTTGAACCCCGTAATAATAGTGTTAGAACATACACTGTTTCCCGAAAATATATTTCACCCGTAGACGGTAGCGAACCGTCCGAAGTGAGGGTTTGTCAAACCCATATGGCTATATAACATAAGTTCTCGCTTACACCATCTGATGTAACTAATGATAATCGAATTGAGGATTTGTGTTCAAACTCGTATGTAGAATGTTTGTTTTCCCTGTACTTGTGTTCACGTAGTTTAAAAGAACGTTTATGTTTTCTCATCCCAAAAGTAAGTTCAAAAAGAGTAAAAGTGGGACTATGATCTCACCTTGTATGCACGAACCAAAAAGTACTTCGACAAGTAACGTGTGCAAAGAACAATGCTAGTCTTGACCTAAATAAATAGGTTGTATCAATAACGATAGTCACGAAGGGTCAAAGATGTTCAATTAGTCCTATGGCTCGTTACGACTCAATTATATTAACATGTGAATCAACTAGTCAAGTTTCATGCAAGTTACAAGTAAATAATCATGTTAGAAAGGTTGCATAAGTATTTGGTTAAGTTTGACAAAAAGTCAAACTTGGTCGGGTCAAAGTCAACGGAAAAGTCAACATGTTTGGGTCGGGTCTCGGACAAATTTTCTATGCTAGTTATTCATATATAATCATGTTAAAACAAGTTGCAAGTGAATTGGAGGTCTAGAACATCCCAAATATTTTTCGTCAAATGACAACCCAAACAGCCAGTTTTAGTACAATGGGACGGCGTCCCAAATGGCTAGACGGCGTCCCAAAATGAAGGGTGGGACGGCGTCCTGATATCCTAGACGGCGTCCAGGTTCAAAAGGTGGGACGGCGTCCCTAGTATCTGGACGGCGTCCTGATCAGTTTCCAGGCCCTGTTTGCTGTATTTCCTAAGTGCACGAACCAAATATCAAACTAACCTAATTTATGACCCGGAAACACTTAGAACATGTATCATATATCATCGGGAAGGTAAATTGACGAGGAAAACACCTAGACACATTTCATCAAGAAATTCAACACTTACAACAACCAAAAACCGTATTAAACATTCATAATCAAAGTTTCAAGTTCTAAAACGCATTTCATGATTCGGGAAACGAATTTACATGTATGATATGCGGTTTCGAAGGTAATTAAACACACATTGCAACCAAACTCTTATCTACAATATTTCATAGCATTTGGTGCATCAAAGTTCATATAAAGCTTATCAAACCCTAGTCAAGCATCACAAAAACAATAATCATGTTAATGAAGTTTCTTTAATCAACCTATACATCAACATGAAACTAATGATGCTAGTAACACTTTTAAAACATGCACTTTAACAATCTAACGACATTTGATCATCCAAAATCAAGGATTTAGCAAGCAATTTTCATAATGAACTAGTTACATCAAAAACAACAAATCGAGCATACAAATTACATACACGACATCACAATGAGCCATAGACACTAATTAACATACTTTTAAGTCAAGAACACGAATTTAAAGAAATCTAGTGTTTTAGAAATATTACCCAAAAGTGATGAAGTTGGTATCAAATCGAAGTGGATGAAGAGAGGATCACGAATATGTATTTTGTTTTGTTGCTAGCTCCTTATTCCGGATTTAGATGATGAATTTGTGTTTGAATGTTGAGAGGATTTGAAAGTAGTAAAAAGAGGAAGAGGAGGTGAAATGAATGGATGAAAAGGGGTTGACTCTTTGACCTAGTCAAATGTTTCAACATTTGGCAAGTTTGGTCCCTCAACTTTAAACCGGGTGCGGGAATTACCTAAACGAGATAATTCAACGCATATTAACGGGATGTGTTATAAACATATAACGGAACTTAAATAGTTAAACGGAAAAGTAAACGGAAAAAGGCGGGATGTTACATTAGGAGTTTTCTAGGGCATGCCGGTTTTTACCGACGTTTCATAAAAGATTTTTCTAAAATTGCCACTCCTATGAATAAACTCCTAGAAAAGGATGCTCCATTCATCTTTTCAAATGAATGTATCAAATCTTTTAATATTCTTAAAGAGAAACTTACTAATGCGCCGATCATGATAACACCAAATTGGAATCTACCGTTTGAACTAATGTGCGATGCAAGTGATTTTGCAATGGGAGCCGTTTTAGGACAAAGGATTGAAAAACGATTTCAACCTATATATTATGCTAGTAAGACGTTACAAGGAGCACAAACGAACTATACAACTAGTGAAAAAGAACTCCTTGCTATTGTCTTTGCTTTTGACAAATTTCGTTCATATCTCGTTCTAGCAAAAATGGTGGTCTATACCGACCATTCTGCTCTTAGATACCTATTTTCGAAACAAGATGCCAAACCAAGATTAATCCGTTGGATCTTACTCTTACAAGAGTTTGATATTGAAATCAAAGATAAAAGAGGAGCAGAAAATCTCGCCGCTGATCATCTTTCTAGTCTTGAAAATCCCGAATTAGAAGTTCTAAATGAATCGGCCATACAAGACAACTTTCCTGATGAATATCTATTGAAGATAGATTATAATGAAATTCCATGATTTGCAGACTATGCAAACTACTTAGTTTGTGGATTCCTTGAAAAAGGATT
Source organism: Rutidosis leptorrhynchoides (assembly GCF_046630445.1). Taxonomy (NCBI): domain Eukaryota; kingdom Viridiplantae; phylum Streptophyta; class Magnoliopsida; order Asterales; family Asteraceae; genus Rutidosis; species Rutidosis leptorrhynchoides. The sequence goes on along the minus strand of NC_092340.1, from coordinate 148,810,723 downwards.
GTCGTACCAAAAATGAAAGAAATTCTTCAGTGATATAAAACACTATTTCTGGGAAGATCCACATCTATTTAAAAGTTGTCCAGATGGAATAATACGCCGATGTGTATTCGGAGATGAAGCTAGTAAAATTTTAAACCATTGTCACACAGGACCAACAGGAGGGCATTATGGGCCTCAACTAACAGCAATAAAAGTTTATGATGCTGGATTCTATTGGCCTAAAATTTACAAAGACGCACACCTTCTTTGCAAATCCTGTGATGCTTGTCAAAGGGCCGGAAAAATAAGTCAACGTGATGAAATGCCACAAAATGTCATCTAAGTATGTGAAGTATTTGACATTTGGGGTATTGACTTTATGGGTTCATTTCCAAAATCTCATAATAATCTCTATATTCTCGTCGCCATTGATTATGTATCTAAATGGGCGGAAGCATAAGCTCTCCCAACTAACGATGCACGAGTTGTAGTCAACTTTTTAAAACGTCTTTTTGCAAGGTTTGGAACACCGAAAGCTTTAATAAGTGATCGGGGAACTCATTTCTGTAATAATCAACTTGAGAAAGTTCTTAAAAGATATGGAGTAACTCATAAAATCTCCACCGCATATCATCCACAAACAAGTGGACAAGTTGAAAATACCAACCGAGCTTTAAAACGTATTCTAGAGAAAACCGTAGGATAAAATCCGAAGGAATGGTCCATAAAATTGGAGGATGCACTCTGGGCTTTTAGAACAGCCTACAAAACTCCAATTGGAACCACACCTTTTAAACTCGTCTACGGAAAAGCATGTTATCTTCCAGTAGAAATTGAACACAAAGCATTTTGGGCTTTGAAGACATGTAATCTCGACTTACATGAAGCTGGACGTCTACGATTAAGTCAACTAAACGAATTAGAAGAATTAAGACATGAAGCATACGAAAATTCGTTAATCTATAAAGAAAGAACGAAGAAATGGCATGATAAAAGAATCAGAAGTTCAAAAGAATTTAAAGAAGGAGACAGAGTTCTTCTTTTCAATTCACGATTCAAGCTATTTCCTGGAAAATTGAAATCAAGATGGTCTGGACCATTCATAGTCAAAAGAGTTTTCCCATACGGAACGATAGAATTAATAAATTCAAATGGGATTGAATTTAAAGTTAATGGTCACAGAGTTAAACATTACATACATGGTCCGATGGAAGTTGACAATGAAGTTAATCATAATTTCACCACCCAAGAAAACCTTCAAAATGAAAACATAAATATGTTATCAACAACATATGAAAAATCAAAATTAGAATATAAGGAGGATTCAAATTTGAGTGATGAAGAAGAATTCTTATACAAACCTCCCATTCCAAGAAACGAAGAAAAATGTGAACAAGAAATTCAAATAGAAGTGAAAGAACCAAGGAAAGAACACCCGAAAATTTTTTACAAACCAACTCGACTTACTAAAGCAGGAGACCCGGGTGAATTTATCATTTCTTGCTTGCTTAATGATGGTGCTGTATATAATGGACTCGCAGATTTAGGAGCAAGTGCAAATATTATGCCTCTTTCCTTATACAAAATATTAGGCATGGGTAAATTAAAACCAACTAAAATAGGTGTTCAATCATTTGACCAAACCATTAAACACCCGGTTGGAATAGCAAATAATTTACTTGTTAACGTGGGAAGTTTGACCTTTGTTGCAAACTTCATAGTGATTAATATGGAGGAAAACCTTGATATTCCTCTAATTCTAGGTTGCCCATTTTTAGCAACCACCGAAGCATTTGTCATAACCCGACCTTAACCATAAGGACGAATACAATAACATATGATTTCATCGCGAGGTATTGACCTCTATATGCGACATTTTTCAAAAACTGCATTCGTTTTTACAATACAAACCATAGCTTTTATTACAAATACAAGGTTTAAACAACTTAATAATGATTATCGTTTAGCGATAATCTTAGACTTACAAACTTTACATGTGATAATAACAATACGACCTCCAACATATTTTACATTACAAATCCTCCGATATGCAGTTTTATTTTTGACACAAATATGCATACTCAAGATCTTGCTTAAATTCAACATGTTGCAGCGGAAGCTTTTAGTTATCACCTGAGAATAAACATGCTTAAAACGTCAACATAAAGTTGGTGAGATATAGGTTTAATGCCGGCAGCATTATAAATATAGACAACAAGATTTCATATATAAACGTTTTAATAAAAATATTCTAAGTTGTTGAGCACTTGATAACCATACTTAACATTTAATCAACGTCGCATATTCCCTTTATTATGAAATCTTACTACACCGTACCAAGTGTAGTCACCAAAACGAAGTACTGTGCAACCGTTGAATACTGGTCGTCCAGTCCGGTTGGGGTTGTCAGGCACGATAGATCTATCAACAGGATTCGCGTTTACAATACCTCATGTAAATAATAGTTACCAAGTTACAGGGAAGTATGCCAGTGGTACAACTCAACGTAGAATATATATTTTTAATCACTTGTGTCCATAACGTAAATCATAAAATGCATGTATTCTCATCTCGAAATATTTAGAGTTTAAAAGTGGGAGTATATACCCACTTTTGCCTTGAAGGTATTTATCACGACTTGGTCTCCGATTGATATCACAAACCTAACCATATATATAATATATCAACATATTTTCTTTTCAAGTAATCGTTACATATATATATATATATATATATATATATATATATATATATATATATATATATATATATATATATATATATATATATATATATATATATATACTTTTAATACTTTTAATATTTTCTTAGTCCGTAGTTAGCAGTCCGATGTTAGTGGTCCACAATTAGTTGCTTAAATAAAATAAATAAAGACCCCATCGTATTCGTATTGATCAGAATTAATCTTGACCCACAGTACCATGTTGTTAAATGACGTGTTGCATACATAAAGCACCGTGTTGTCAAATGACGTGTTGCGTACAATCATGAGGTCTTATGATTAATCTTCTCGTGTTGTTTACGGGTGGTCCTGAAATATATAAAATCAAATCATAAGTAAATATATATTAAATATTATGTTAATTAGCCAAGATATGATTAATCCGATTTTGTCATAATATGATATATTTCAGGTCTTGAAGTATTTTTAAAAATCAAATTAGAAGGATCTATTTAGTTTGAGAACAAGTTTGAAATCACTCAAACTATGTTCTTATTGTTAAAATTTTACAACACAAAATAAGATAGCTATATAAATATGAATCGAATAAGGTTACTACCTCAAGTTACTTGGACAAAGCTACTGGAAAAGGTAAGAAAAATCTTGGAATCAAAAGAGTGGTGGAGTGGGATTGAAAGATTGGAAGTAATCTCCTTGAAATCGGATGACTATATTGATACGTTCTTGAGTAGGTAAATGAAGAGTGATTAGGGAGTGAATTAACTTGAAAGAAAATTGAAAATGAAATTGTATGTGTGTGAGTGTAAAATAGCATGATTATGGGATGGATATATAGGAGATTTAGTTTGTTTTCTTGCACAAAAGTCGCACATGAGGTTAAATGGCTGGTTCTCACATGTAACATCATGTCTAGTGGCTGATCATTGAAGTTTATTGTTGGTATATACCAATAGTAAATACGTATAGAAACTGAGTATGATACGGTTACATATACCCTAGATATACTTGTAGAAATTTTGAGGAAATGAAACGAGAATTCAAATATGGACGGGTTAATAACTGTAAAAGAGGCTCAAAACTGGGCTTTTATTTTTGGGTCAAACCGGGCCAAAATAAAATTTTAAGACATTTTTAATAAAGCAATGTTAGCCCAACCAGGGGCTCTGCCCCTTGGACCCCGCCAGGGGTTGCCACCCCTTGGACCCCGCTTATTGGGGGCACTGCCCCCGAACCCCATCATAATCAAGATAAGTTCAAACAAGTGTGCACTCCACATAATCGTAAGTATATATGTCAAAGAACGTTACATATAGTTATCGTTTTGAAAACTTAAGTTAGTGGTCTCAAAGTATACTTATAACTCATTGTTGTTAGTTCACAATGAAATGTTAAACCATCCTTAAATCATGTTAAATATGTATAGATATGTACATATACATAATCGTATAATTATCGTGTGTTATATAGTTCGTGATATCATCGGTCAAATTGGACGGTCAAACGTTGTGTGAAACTCTTTTCAAAAACATAAGTCTCAACAGTTTGGATTGCTTATCATGTTGGTAAGGTTTATTTTATGTAAATATTAATCTCATAAGTATAAAATGATCGGAAAAATCCGGGTCATTACAGTACCTACCCGTTAAATAAATTTCGTCCCGAAATTTTAAAGTTGTACCTATTTTACGTTGTCGAGAAACAAATGTGGGTACTTTTGTTTCATTTGATCCTCTCGTTCCCAAGTAAACTCGCGACCTCTTCGAGCATTCCAACGAACCTTAACGATTGGTATGTTGCTCTGCTTGAGCCGTTTAACTTCACGGTCCATGATTTCGACTGGTTCTTCTATGAATTGTAGTTTCTCATCGACTTGGATTTTTTCAAGAGGAATGGTGAGATCTTCCTTTTCAAGACATTTCTTGAGGTTTGAGACGTGAAATGAATTATGTACTCCAGCGAGTTGTTGTGGTAACTCGAGTCGATAAGCTACCGGTCTGATGCGTTCGATGATCTTGAACGGGCCTACATACCTTGGGTTCAGTTTACCCCTTTTTCCAAAACGTATTACACCTTTCCAAGGTGACACCTTTAGCATAACCATGTCACCGATCTGAAACTATAGTGGTTTCCTTCGGACATCCGCGTAGCTCTTTTGGCGACTACGGGCTGTTTTCAATCTCTCCTTGATTTGCACTATCTTCTCAGTAGTTTCATTGATGATCTCGGGACCAGTTAATTGTCGATCTCCTACTTCATTCCAACAGATCGAGGATCTACACTTCCTTCCATACATTGCTTCGAATGGTGCAGCTTTAATGCTCGCATGATAACTATTATTATACGAGAATTCTGCTAATGGTAGATATTTATCCCATCCATTTCCAAAATCGATCACACATGCCCTGAGCATGTCTTCAAGAGTCTGAATTGTTCTTTTACTCTGCCCGTCAGTTTGCGGATGGTATGCGGTGCTCATATCCAAACGGGTTCCCATGGCCTCCTGTAGTGATTGCCAAAACTTTGATGTTAATCTACTATCACGATCGGATATAATGGAAATAGGTATTCCATGCATTGAAACAATTTCCTTTATGTATAATCGTAATAGTTTCTCCATTCTATCCATTTCCTTTATAGGCAAGAAATGTGCAGATTTGGTGAGACGATCAACTATTACCCAAATGGTGTCATAACCCCAGGCAGTCTTAGGTAACTTTGTGATGAAATCCATGGTAATACCATCCCATTTCCATTCTGGGATTTCTGGTTGTTGAAGTAACCCTGACGGCTTCTGGTGTTCTGCTTTGACTTTGGAACAAGTTAAACATTCCCCAACATATGTTGCAACATCTGTCTTTAAATTAGGCCACCAATAATGAGTCTTAAGATCTTGATACATCTTTCCAACTCCAGGATGTATCGAGTATCTTGTCTTATGTGCCTCATTCAATATCAACTTCCTTAATCCACCCAACTTCGGTACCCAAATACGGTTTGCAAAATATCGAATTCCGTCTTCCCACATAACGAGTTGCTTCTCATACTTCTTCATTATTTCATTTCCTATGTTTTCTTTAGTAAGAGCTTCTCGTTGAGCCTCTTTGATTTGTGAGTTGAGATTCATGCGAATTTTTATGTTCATTGCTCGTACTTGAATTGGTTCCCATTCCTTTCTGCTTAGAGCGTCGGCCACTACATTCGCTTTCCCGGGATGATAGCGAATCTCACAATCATATTCGTTTATCAGCTCGACCCACCTACGTTGCCTCATGTTCAGCTGTTTCTGATCAAAAATATGTTGAAGGCTTTTATGATCAGTAAACACAGTGCATTTAACCCCATATAAATAGTGTCTCCATATCTTCAATGCAAACACTACTGCTCCCAATTCTAAATCATGCATCGTATAATTCTGCTCGTGAATCTTCAATTGTCGGGATGCGTATGCTATAACTTTCTTCCGTTCCATAAGGACGCAACCAAAACCTTGTCGCGAAGTGTCACAATATATCTTGAAATCATCGTTCCCTTCAGGTAATGATAAAATAGGTGCTGTAGTCAACTTCTTCTTCAGTAATTGAAATGCACTCTCTTGCTCAGAAGTCCATTCGTACTTCTTCCCTTTTTGCGTTAACGCTGTTAATGGTTTAGCTATTCGGGAAAATCTTGAATAAACCTTCTATAATAACCAGCTAAACCCAAAAATTGGCGTATCTGCGTTGGTGTCTTAGGAGTGTCCCATTTTTCAATGGCCTCAATTTTAGCTGGATCAACCTGAATTCCTTTGCTACTAACAACGTGGCCAAGAAATTGCACTTCTTTCAACCAAAATGCACACTTAGAAAATTTGGCGTATAACTGTTCTTTTCTTAACAATTCTAATACCAACCTTAAATGCTGCTCATGCTCTTGCTCACTCTTGGAATAGATAAGAATATCGTCAATGAAAACGATAACAAACTTATCTAAATACGGACTACAAACTCGATTCATGAGGTCCATGAATACAGCTGGCGCATTAGTCAACCCAAACGGCATGACCAAAAATTCATAATGACCGTAGCGTGTCCGAAAAGCAGTTTTCGGAATATCTTCTTCTTTGACACGTAATTGATGATAGCCCGATCTTAAGTCGATTTTCGAGTACACACATGATCCTTGCAATTGATCAAATAAGTCATCAATTCTCGGTAGTGGATACCGATTCTTGATAGTTAACTTATTTAATTCACGATAATCTATACACATTCGGAAAGATCCATCTTTCTTCTTGACGAATAAAATCGGAGCTCCCCACGGTGAAGTGCTCGGTCGAATGAAACCACGGTCCAGTAATTCTTGTAACTGGCTTTGTAACTCTTTCATCTCAGATGGTGCAAGTCTATATGGAGCATGAGCCACTGGTGCAGCTCCTGGTACTAGATCTATTTGAAATTCTACAGATCTAAATGGAGGTAATCCCGGCAACTCTTCCAGAAATACTTCAGGAAAATCTCTTGCCACAGGCACGTCGTTGATGCTCTTCACTTTTTCCTTCATTTCGACTTTATTAACATGTGCTAGGATAGCATAGCACCCTTTCTTCAAGCACTTTTGAGCTTTCAAACAACTAATGAGTTTTAGCTTTGAGTTACCCTTCTCTCCATAAATCATTAATGGCGTTCTATCCTTACGAGGAATGCGAATTGCCTTCTTGGCGCACACAACTTCAGCTCCTATTTTGGACATCCAGTCCATGCCGACTATTACATCAAAACTTCCTAATTCTACGGGTATCAAATCAATCTTAAATGTTTCTCCGGCTAAATTTATTTTACAATCACGGCAAATTTTATCGGCTTTAATTAGTTTACCATTAGCTAACTCAATCATGTACTTAGCATCTAGAGGTAATAATGAACAATTCAATTTAGCGTGAAAGTCTCTACACACGTAACTTCTATCGGCACCAGTATCAAATATAATAGATGCGGATAAGTTATTAATGGTAAACGTACCCGTAACAAGCTCCGGGTCTTCATACGCCTCTCTAGCATTAATAACAAATGCTCTTCCACGTGCAGATCCGTTATTCTTCTCTGGATTCGGGCACTGACTCTTATAATGACCATGTTTCCCACACCCATAACAAGTAACAGTGGCCAAGGCAGTTCTATTTGCATTGGTGGCAGGAGTCTTGGTACCATTTGTATTTGTAGTGGGAACCCTACAATCTTCAGCAAGATGACCTTTTCGATTACAATTGTTGCACACCACATTACAATAACCAGAGTGATGTTTGTGGCATCTGTTACATAAAGGATTTCGTCCCTTGTAACCTGAGTTCGAACCGCTACCCGCACCTTGCGTGGTTTCTTGTTTCTTGTTGGATTGTTGATGATTACCTTCCCACTTTCTTTTGTTTCCCGATGTCTTGACATCGGTGTTCTTATCCAGAATAATCTGGTCCATCAACTCGTTCGCCATGGTGATAGCTTCATGAATAGTCTTGGGTTTGGATGCTGTAAGATTTGCCTTGACCTTTTTAGGCAACCCGTCTTTGTACAGTTCAATCTTCCGTTCTTCTGTTGGTGCCAATTCGGGACATAGCAAAGCTAATTCCATGAATCGCTGATTGTAGTTGGTGAGTTCAGTACCAACAACTTTCAGGCTTCGTAATTCAGCTTCCAACTTCCTAACCTCGTTCTTTGGACAATATTCGTTGATTAGCATTGTTTTGAATTCTTCCCAAGGAGTATCATAAGCTACATCTCCTTCTACGGCCTTCACATAGTTTTTCACCACGTGAGTGCACTATCTTGTAGGGTGCACGATGCATACTTGGTCATGTCCTTCTCAATACAACCACTGATTTTAAACACGGACTCAATCTTTTCGATCCACCGGGTTAAACCAACCGGTCCTTCTGTTCCACTGAATGATGAGGGCTTGCAACCTTGAAAAGTTTTGTAAGTGCACCCCACACGAGGATTTGGGTTAACTGCAGCACCTCTTGCAGCCTCGACCCATAACATTCTGTCGTTCACTCGCTGATTGATGAGTTCCTGGATTTCTTGTTCCGTCATTCGGTTCAATCGCGCCATAATCTTCAACAAGAATGAAAAAATATAATTATTCACATGGAATATTATAGATGTAGTATGTATTTACAGTACATCGTAGCTTATTAATAATATGAACCAGTTATTATTATAAAAGCATTTTCTTCTTATTAGCGTTTTATAATTATATCTAGGGTAGTACCTACCCGTTAAAGTTCATACTTAATAGCTTAGTACGAAAATCAATTACTACCACCCAAATAATACTTAACCATGGAAAATTATTGCATTTCACACTTCACTATTTTACATATGCATATCTTACATCAAACATTAAGCAAACCACACTAGTAATATTATACAAAACATTATATGATCCCATGGTTTAAAACAACAGCGCATCATTTAACCCAAAGCGTTTGTGTTCAAAGAAATCGCTTAAAGGTTATCCTGGTTGTCTCCCTGCTTTTTGGCTGAGGAACCGAAGAACTGGATGTCGGGATAGAACTAATAGGAATAGCGGGAATAGGTGTGGAAGTATCTGGTGGAGTTGGTGCGACAACATTCTCTCTAGACTCGGGATTTGGATTTTCCATTTCAGTAGCCTTTCGTTTCTTTCCTCGTTCGAACTTGTCTTACGTAATTTCCTGTATTTCTTCCTCCTCAGGATCACTTTCTGGTTCCTCTTCAATTGATTCATCCGGAACTTGTGAGTCTTCCCCAAAGGTGTCGTTTTTATCATCGGATAGGTTAATGACTGGAACACCATCTGAAGATTCTGGTTCGGAGTCGCTGAATGTGATAATAAGTTCTAAGCCAGACATCTATCACATAACAACTAGCACGTTAATACCACATAATATTTACATATTAATTTTTAACCAACAAGGATAAGCAATAGTTTTCGAAATCAAACACGGTCAAAGTCCAGACTCACTAATGCATCCTAACAAACTCGATAAGACACACTAATGCAAATTTTCTGGTTCTCTAAGACCACCGCTCTGATACCACATGTCATAACCCGACCTTAACCATAAGGACGAATACAATAACATATGATTTCATCGCGAGGTATTGACCTCTATATGCGACATTTTTCAAAAACTGCATTCGTTTTTACAATACAAACCATAGCTTTTATTACAAATACAAGGTTTAAACAACTTAATAATGATTATCGTTTAGCGATAATCTTAGACTTACAAACTTTACATGTGATAATAACAATACGACCTCCAACATATTTTACATTACAAATCCTCCGATATGCAGTTTTATTTTTGACACAAATATGCATACTCAAGATCTTGCTTAAATTCAACATGTTGCAGCGGAAGCTTTTAGTTATCACCTGAGAATAAACATGCTTAAAACGTCAACATAAAGTTGGTGAGATATAGTGTAACGACCCGGAAATTTCCGACCAAATTTAAACCTTAAACTCTATATGTTTCCGACACGATAAGCAAAAACCTTAATGTTAAGTCTAGAAAGTCTGAAATCTATATTCAGGTAATCAATCACCCTTTGACCATGCTCAACGATTCACGAACCTTTTGTTGTAAATCGAAATGTACATAAAAAAAAAAATTTATTTATGCAAATAATTATATTTTATAAATTAAATATATTAAGAATTATTAAGTGATTTAGCTATTTTAATAGATAACCAAAGTTAACTTGTTATTTAAAAACCATTTAAATTAAACATAGTGCGTATATTAAATGTGAATGGTTTTGAACAAAAATTAACAACATTAACAAAGTATTAAATATATATACTTTGAGTTTAATTGTCTCAATATATTTAATGTGATATTTTGGATATAGTTAAAAATATAATTGTTATACTAATATTATTACTTCTGTTATTATTATTAACATTAGATATTAATGTCACCACTTGTTAAATTATTATTTTCAATATATATATATATATATATATATATATATATATATATATATATATATATATATACATGAAAGTTGATATAGGAAAGGTGTTATAATTACTAAGGTTATTAATATCTGATTATTATTATATGGATATCTGTATTATTAATTAAACTATACTACAAAATTTGATACATTTAATTTGTTATATTATAACTAATATTATTGTTATCATTATTAATAACAATATTATTATTATAACTAGAATTAAAATCTTTATTATTAGTATTAAGATTATAATTATTTTTATAAGAATTATTACCATTATCATTAAAAATTGTTATTATTATAATTACCATAAATAATATAGATTAGTATTATTAACATGAAAATTTTTATTATTAATTTGGTTATCATTAATATTAGTATTATTCTTATTATTTATATTATTATCATTCTTATTATTAATAATATCAAATATTAATAGAATTATAAAATTTAACATATTATTATATTTAATCTATTTAATTATAATTATTAAACATAATAATATATATAACAGAAATATACACGTATTTATATCTATATCACTATCTGATTGTTTATTTTCCTGTCTGCTTTCAATCGTCCCATTCCTCTGATTTGATTTTTGTGGTCGACTTTTGTATATTGTAATATAGACCCGTGAGCAACTAGTGTTTATACTCAATTATTATCACAATATATATACCCTTTCTACTGCAAACAGAAAGATTAAAAAACGGAAATAAGTGGGAACGAAATACCTCTGTTATGAACCTATTTTCTTTAAATTTCGAATTCGGATCAATTAATAAAAACTAAAATTTCTATCCTGTTAGGAATCCTATACTCAAGTTATCTGCAAAGTATGAGTATCCAATTCCTCTTTGTAATCGCGAATTTTGGAATCAAATTTTCAAAATAAAAGTTAATCCGAATGTTCTTCATTAAAATTTGGATTTGTTTTTATGTTTTAAGTTGAATTACTTACGGAGAAAGTTTATGTGAATGAATTAGAATCTCTTTCATGTTATAAGTTTTATCTAAAACGTTCTTGAATCCGAAAATGGATATGGAGTTCGTAATATTTTTTTTCTCTTCTTTCGACTACAGCTTCTGTTTTTTTTACTTGATTCTGATCGGGTCTGTTAATTAAAAATCAAGAACAAGTTATTTCAGTTTCAGTTTCCCAAATAAATTCAAACACATAACTCATTAACAAGGTAGTAGCCTCTGGTCGATGTTTTTTTTTTTTTGAGAAGGAAGGAGATGAATAAAGTAAACAACCAATTACGGGTTAAATGAATAAGTGGGGAAGCTTAATTAGATAACGGGCCGTAGCCCAGACGGTTAAGGGAGTGAGGAGGTGATCGAGAGGTCGCGGGTTCGAGCCCAGCTTGGGGCTGTTTTTGTTTAAATGATTTTTTTAAGGTAATTCTATTTTAAAATTTATATTATCATTATTATTAATATCATAATTATTACTTTTATAAGTATTATTATTATTATTATTAATATTAATAATTTTAAAATTATTATTATTGTTAAATACCGATTATTACTATTATTAGATATGGTTATTATTAATTACTAATATTATCATTATTATTAGGATTTATATTATCTTTATTATAATTACCATAACGATTCTTATAATTAAAATGTGTAGTGTTATCCTTAAGACTAATATTAGAAATTATCATTATTATTAAACTTATTTTTATCAAAACTAAAAGTATCATTATTATTATTAGTATTAACATTATTTTTATTATTACTTTCAATATTATTATTATGATTATCATTATTATAATTACGACAAATAAAGTAACTAGTATTATTATCAAAAGTTAATATATCATTATGAAACTCAAATATTATCAACACTATTTTAGTATTATAATATATTTAATACATATAACATAAAAATGTATATTTTTATTTATTTTAAATATATAAAATGAAATTATGGAATATATAGGTTATTAATAAGGAAATGATAAAACAAATAGATTTATGTATGTAATTATTCGATTATAAGTATGTGTATTGATAAATAAACAAATGATATAGGTTCGTGAATCGAAGGCCAACCTTATAAGTTATCAATGGTGTTATATGTATTTTTACTACAAAATACATTAGGTGAGTATATAGTCCCACTTTTAAACTCTAAATATTTCGGGATGAGAATACATGTATTTTATGTTTTACGTTATGGACACAAGTAACTGAAAAATATATTCTACGTTGAGTTGTACCACTGGCATACTTCCCTGTAGCTTGGTAACTAATATTTACAGCGGTATTGTAAACGCGAATCCTGTTGATAGATCTATCGGGCCTGACAACCCCAACCGGACTGGACGACCAGTATTCAACGGTTGCACAGTACTTCGTTTCATGACTACACTTGGTACGGTGTAGTAAGATTTCATAATAAAGGGAATATGCGACGTGATTAAATGTTAAGTATGGTTACCAAGTGCTCAACCACTTAGAATATTTTTATTAAATTGTTTATATATGAAATCTTGTGGTCTATATATATATTGCTGCCGGCACTAAACCTATATCTCACCAACTTTATGTTGACGTTTTAAAACATGTTATTCTCAGGTTCGAATTAAGTCTTCCGCTGTGCATTTGCTCAATTTAAGGACATTACTTGGAGTCGACCATCGCAATGGGACCAACTGTTGAAGATTCCGTCAGGGAGGATTAGGACGGGTTGTTACAGTTGGTATCAGAGCGTTGGTCTTAGCGAACCAGGTCTTGCATTAGTGTGTCTGACTAGTAGTTGTTAGGATACATTAATGAGTCTGGACTTTGACCGTGTCTACATGTCAAAAGTTTTGCTTATCATTTCTAGTCAGAAATCATCTACTTATCATCCTTAGGGAATTGCCTGCTTACCATTCTTAAGTCTAGACATGCCTTACTGCCTTTATTGCATAGATAGTGTATAGACAAATTTATATCTTAGCGTATCTATTACGATAGACTTTGCTTAATATCTTCCGTAAATTTCTCCGTAATTTAAGGAATCCTGGTACTATATATATCTATGCATATTATGCATTGAGAATACCATCCAACTATTATTTGCTGTCACTAAGCTTTTCATACCAAAAATCTTTTCTGTGATCGTGTACGATGGCCTCTACGAATCGACCAAGTTCTTCTGACTCCGAAGATAGCGTGACGGGAGCGCACCAACCGATCAACTATCGTGATTTCTTTAGAAAGTGGGGATGGGTTCGCGAAATACTTACCCTATGGAGAAATGAAGAAGGTACTCCATATCACGAGCCGAACTTACCACCTAACGTCGGAGTGCTCGACCCGCTCACCGGCGAACCTGTTCGCAACACCGTTTATACCCTTTTTGCAAGAATTTTTCGTCTTGAGGCTACCATTAACGGAACTAGAGAAGATATCCGACCTTTACCTCACACTGATAACCAACCAGGGTTAGTAGAAGAAGTTAAAGAACTCCGAGCTCGAGTGTTAACTTTAGAGAGCACGGTACACAATTTGCAAGCACCAGCAGTATCACCAACACCAGTAACATCACCAGCTTCAGCACCAACGGTACCAGTACCACCAATAACCTAAGTTTCAACAATCCATGCCTCACCATCTCATTCTGCACCTCGAGTATAATCATCGTTCTACGAATCGTTCTACATCGATTATCTTCGCTCGACATGGCGATTATGTAATTTCTAAAGTTTTAGAGATTATGTAATCTAGTATTAATGGTAAATCAAATGAGTTTAATATCTTATTGACTCATTAAATCCATGATTACATCTGAAGAAAATATATATGCAAATATATATTTTCATAAAGATTGTAATTAAAATTCTTTTGTACAAACTGTTAATGGTGAAAATATTTTAACGGGTAGGTAATACCCGAGGAATATTTAGATTTCACATTAATCAGCTACACGGTACATTCTTCGACTCTGATTCAACAGTCAGTCACTATCCTACTTGTATCCATAGATATACGTATCCGTTCACCACCGAATCCATTTTCGTTCAATTTCATATTTGGATTTTGACCTATCAGAATCCAACAAGTGGCATAATGAAGAAAAACATTGGACAAAATAAAATTTGTTAGAAACAAACGAATTAACTAATTGAAAGTTTGTTAAGAATCTACGCTAACTGTTCCAGCTAACTGTTCCTAGCTAACTGATTACATTTTATTTATCGCAATTTAATTATCGCAATTTTATTTATCGTCATTTAATTTCTGTTATTTATTTTACGCCCTTTAAATATCGGGACACGTATACAAGGTTTTGACATATCATATCGACGCATCTGTATATATTATTTGGAATAACCATAGACACTCTATATGCAGTAATGCGGGAGTTAGCTATATAGGGTTGAGGTTGATTCTCAAATAATATATATACTTTGAGTTGTGATCGACACTGAGACCGGTACACGGGTCACGATACGTATTATTTAATTCGAATATTATATATTAAATTATATATGAATCATTGAACTATTGAACTATTGGACTATCGGACTATTGGACTGCTAACTTTGGACAATTAAAAAGAATTAAAATATTGATTATAACATATGAAACTAAACAATTCTTCAAGTTTGCCACTTGATTTCATCCTAAACCTCATTTGTACCTCGACAATTACAATCCGCGTTCAAATCTTTTCATGATTCTTGAAAACACCTCGATCGAGAAGTTGAACCCGCCGCACCTCGTCTACGGAAGAAAGATTTATGCATACAGTTATGCACCTGAAAAACTTTCGAAACCGAAGTTGTAGTTAAATCGTATCCGCGTCGAATTCCTTACCATTCATTAGCAAAAGCAACCATACGATTCCTTTTCAAAGTAGTCAATTTTGTCACAGCTCCAGCAAGTTAACCTCGACTTCTCAGAAAGGTTAGTTTCGATATATATACACTTTATTCGTTCGCTGTCGTTACCGGAGAATCTTTTATATTCCATCATCAGCGTTTAACCATCTAAAAACACAATTCTCCTGAAACCACCTCGGATTGATAACCGAAGACCCAGATCCGTTAACTTTGAGAATGCTGACGAAGCAGCATGTTGTAGATGGTCTTAATGGCCAAAAGTAGATGATAAAGAAAAGAGGGTTAGGAACGTTCGATAGAAAATTTAGTACCGAAAAGTGGATTATGTGAAACTATGAAGGAAGCCGTAGATAAATCACAAAGAATAAGTTTGACTTCAAAGAATCTAAATGATTCAGTGCCTGCTGAAATTTTTAGTACGTACATTGCTCCTTACTCCAAAACCTCTGCAGACAATATTCTCTATCATCGTCAGTATTATAAATATTCTAAGATATCATTGTATCTCTCATTATAAATATCCTCAATATTTGAAGATAATTTTTATGACTATTCTTATCCAAAATCATCCATCTTTTTGCGCTATCTGTGTCACATCAGAAACTAAATTAGTTTCTAAATTCTAAAACCTTCGAGTTTAAAATATGAATGTTCTGAAACAGTGTGGGGAACTGATGCATGAATTAGTATAATATAATGAAACTTGATCAACTTCATTATATTACAGCAAGTCATGTTAAGTTTCTAATGGAATGTGATGATTCACAGTACCATCATCATGTGCCATATTACACGGCTCTTACATTCTATTCAATTTCTAAAAAAAAATATCAAGAAAATATTTCATGATGATTCGGTCTTTTCTAGGGTATTCTGGTAATTTAACAAACCAAGATCGTGCCATTACGATTTCCTTCTTAAAAATATTAACAATGTTCATTCCAAAATCCATATGTGTAAATTCTTGACTATTACAAGAGATGCTTGGTTGAAGAGGAGGAAAAGAAAAAAAGAATGGAGCTCCGAAATAAAAATTGGGGTATAAATCGCAGCAAATAGGAGAGAGCATTAACTGCGGATAACAATGATTATGGAAAACAGAAGTAGGGACATCGAAATATAAGGAAAGATATAAAACTCAACAACAAACCTAAAATTATAAACCGCATATATCGATGCAGATTGCGATATAAAGACACAGTAGAACTAGAAACACTGTAAACCCAAGAGTATAGTAGAAGTAAATAGATTCTTCTGGTGGTAGATGAAAGAGAAAGAAAACAGATGTGAAGATTAAGAATATATCAGGAATCAGGATTGGGTGGAGCATATTAAGAAACGAGCAGAGGGAGAAAGAATAGGAGGTGTGGAGAATAAGAAAAACGAAGGGAGTGAATTTATAGCAATATATCCGACAGAGAAATCGGAACAGATTATTGCATTAATTAAAGAAGATTTGGATTTTCTAAACCGCCGAAACATCAACTCTTATTGCGTAAGATTTTCTTTAAATCCCTTAAATCCCGGAGGTCAATAGTAACTACGACATCGGATAAAACAATTTCATATTACTCATTCCACTCTTTTGTGATAGCTTCACTCGTACGCTTCACATGATCGAAATGTTTTATCTATATCTATCAATAATGATAAAACTCCGTTATTATCTCATACTCGTCATGAAAACATTCCTATTGTTATTTATAATAACCTCTACCAAATTTCGGGGACGGAATTTTTTTAACGGGTGGGTACTGTAACGACCCGGAAATTTCCGACCAAATTTAAACCTTAAACTCTATATGTTTCCGACACGATAAGCAAAAACCTTAATGTTAAGTCTAGAAAGTCTGAAATCTATATTCAGGTAATCAATCACCCTTTGACCATGCTCAACGATTCACGAACCTTTTGTTGTAAATCGAAATGTACATAAAAAAAAAAATTTATTTATGCAAATAATTATATTTTATAAATTAAATATATTAAGAATTATTAAGTGATTTAGCTATTTTAATAGATAACCAAAGTTAACTTGTTATTTAAAAACCATTTAAATTAAACATAGTGCGTATATTAAATGTGAATGGTTTTGAACAAAAATTAACAACATTAACAAAGTATTAAATATATATACTTTGAGTTTAATTGTCTCAATATATTTAATGTGATATTTTGGATATAGTTAAAAATATAATTGTTATACTAATATTATTACTTCTGTTATTATTATTAACATTAGATATTAATGTCACCACTTGTTAAATTATTATTTTCAATATATATATATATATATATACATGAAAGTTGATATAGGAAAGGTGTTATAATTACTAAGGTTATTAATATCTGATTATTATTATATGGATATCTGTATTATTAATTAAACTATACTACAAAATTTGATACATTTAATTTGTTATATTATAACTAATATTATTGTTATCATTATTAATAACAATATTATTATTATAACTAGAATTAAAATCTTTATTATTAGTATTAAGATTATAATTATTTTTATAAGAATTATTACCATTATCATTAAAAATTGTTATTATTATAATTACCATAAATAATATAGATTAGTATTATTAACATGAAAATTTTTATTATTAATTTGGTTATCATTAATATTAGTATTATTCTTATTATTTATATTATTATCATTCTTATTATTAATAATATCAAATATTAATAGAATTATAAAATTTAACATATTATTATATTTAATCTATTTAATTATAATTATTAAACATAATAATATATATAGCAGAAATATACACGTATTTATATCTATATCACTATCTGATTGTTTATTTTCCTGTCTGCTTTCAATCGTCCCATTCCTCTGATTTGATTTTTGTGGTCGACTTTTGTATATTGTAATATAGACCCGTGAGCAACTAGTGTTTATACTCAATTATTATCACAATATATATACCCTTTCTACTGCAAACAGAAAGATTAAAAAACGGAAATAAGTGGGAACGAAATACCTCTGTTATGAACCTATTTTCTTTAAATTTCGAATTCGGATCAATTAATAAAAACTAAAATTTCTATCCTATTAGGAATCCTATACTCAAGTTATTTGCAAAGTATGAGTATCCAATTCCTCTTTGTAATCGCGAATTTTGGAATCAAATTTTCAAAATAAAAGTTAATCCGAATGTTCTTCATTAAAATTTGGATTTGTTTTTATGTTTTAAGTTGAATTACTTACGGAGAAAGTTTATGTGAATGAATTAGAATCTCTTTCATGTTATAAGTTTTATCTAAAACGTTCTTGAATCCGAAAATGGATATGGAGTTCGTAATATTTTTTTTCTCTTCTTTCGACTACAGCTTCTGTTTTTTTTACTTGATTCTGATCGGGTCTGTTAATTAAAAATCAAGAACAAGTTATTTCAGTTTCAGTTTCCCAAATAAATTCAAACACATAACTCATTAACAAGGTAGTAGCCTCTGGTCGATGTTTTTTTTTTGAGAAGGAAGGAGATGAATAAAGTAAACAACCAATTACGGGTTAAATGAATAAGTGGGGAAGCTTAATTAGATAACGGGCCGTAGCCCAGACGGTTAAGGGAGTGAGGAGGTGATCGAGAGGTCGCGGGTTCGAGCCCAGCTTGGGGCTGTTTTTGTTTAAATGATTTTTTTAAGGTAATTCTATTTTAAAATTTATATTATCATTATTATTAATATCATAATTATTACTTTTATAAGTATTATTATTATTATTATTAATATTAATAATTTTAAAATTATTATTATTGTTAAATACCGATTATTACTATTATTAGATATGGTTATTATTAATTACTAATATTATCATTATTATTAGGATTTATATTATCTTTATTATAATTACCATAACGATTCTTATAATTAAAATGTGTAGTGTTATCCTTAAGACTAATATTAGAAATTATCATTATTATTAAACTTATTTTTATCAAAACTAAAAGTATCATTATTATTATTAGTATTAACATTATTTTTATTATTACTTTCAATATTATTATTATGATTATCATTATTATAATTACGACAAATAAAGTAACTAGTATTATTATCAAAAGTTAATATATCATTATGAAACTCAAATATTATCAACACTATTTTAGTATTATAATATATTTAATACATATAACATAAAAATGTATATTTTTATTTATTTTAAATATATAAAATGAAATTATGGAATATATAGGTTATTAATAAGGAAATGATAAAACAAATAGATTTATGTATGTAATTATTCGATTATAAGTATGTGTATTGATAAATAAACAAATGATATAGGTTCGTGAATCGAAGGCCAACCTTATAAGTTATCAATGGTGTTATATGTATTTTTACTACAAAATACATTAGGTGAGTATATAGTCCCACTTTTAAACTCTAAATATTTCGGGATGAGAATACATGTATTTTATGTTTTACGTTATGGACACAAGTAACTGAAAAATATATTCTACGTTGAGTTGTACCACTGGCATACTTCCCTGTAGCTTGGTAACTAATATTTACAGCGGTATTGTAAACGCGAATCCTGTTGATAGATCTATCGGGCCTGACAACCCCAACCGGACTGGACGACCAGTATTCAACGGTTGCACAGTACTTCGTTTCATGACTACACTTGGTACGGTGTAGTAAGATTTCATAATAAAGGGAATATGCGACGTGATTAAATGTTAAGTATGGTTACCAAGTGCTCAACCACTTAGAATATTTTTATTAAATTGTTTATATATGAAATCTTGTGGTCTATATATATATTGCTGCCGGCACTAAACCTATATCTCACCAACTTTATGTTGACGTTTTAAAACATGTTATTCTCAGGTTCGAATTAAGTCTTCCGCTGTGCATTTGCTCAATTTAAGGACATTACTTGGAGTCGACCATCGCAATGGGACCAACTGTTGAAGATTCCGTCAGGGAGGATTAGGACGGGTTGTTACATATAGGTTTAATGCTGACAGCGTTATAAATATAGACCACAAGATTTCATATATAAACGTTTTAATAAAAATATTCTAAGTTGTTGAGCACTTGATAACCATACTTAACATTTAATCAACGTCGCATATTCCCTTTATTATGAAATCTTACTACACCGTACCAAGTGTAGTCACCGAAACGAAGTACTGTGCAACCGTTGAATACTGGTCGTCCAGTCCGGTTGGGGTTGTCAGGCCCGATAGATCTATCAACAGGATTCGCGTTTACAATACCTCATGTAAATAATAGTTACCAAGTTACAGGGAAGTATGCCAGTGGTACAACTCAACGTAGAGTATATATTTTTAATCACTTGTGTCCATAACGTAAATCATAAAATGCATGTATTCTCATCCCGAAATATTTAGAGTTTAAAAGTGGGAGTATATACTCACTTTTGCCTTGAAGGTATTTATCACGACTTGGTCTCCGATTGATATCACAAACCTAACCATATATATAATATATCAACATATTTTCTTTTCAAGTAATCGTTATATATATATATATATATATATATATATATATATATATATATATATATATATATATATATATATATATATATATATATATATATATATATATATATACTTTTAATACTTTTAATATTTTCTTAGTCCGTAGTTAGCAGTCCGATGTTAGTGGTCCACAATTAGTTGCTTAAATAAAATAAATAAAGACCCCATCGTATTCGTATTGATCAGAATTAATCTTGACCCATGGTACCATGTTGTTAAATGACGTGTTGCGTACATAAAGTACCGTGTTGTCAAATGACGTGTTGCATACAATCATGAGGTCTTATGATTAATCTTCTCGTGTTGTTTACGGGTGGTCCTGAAATATATAAAATCAAATCATAAGTAAATATATATTAAATATTATGTTAATTAGCCAAGATATGATTAATCCAATTTTGTCATAATATGATATATTACAGGTCTTGAAGTGTTTTTAAAAATCAAATTAGAAGGATCTATTTAGTTTGCGAACAAGTTTGAAATCACTCAAACTATGTTCTTGTTGTTAAAATTTTACAACACAAAATAAGATAGCTATATAAATATGAATCGAATAAGGTTACTACCTCAAGTTACTTGGACAAAGCTACTGGAAAAGGTAAGAAAAATCTTGGAATCAAAAGAGTGGTGGAGTGGGATTGAAAGATTGGAAGTAATCTCCGTGAAATCGGATGACTATATTGATACGTTCTTGAGTAGGTAAATGAAGAGTGATTAGGGAGTGAATTAACTTGAAAGAAAATTGGAAATGAAATTGTATGTGTGTGAGTGTAAAATAGCATGATTATGGGATGGATATATAGGAGATTTAGTTTGTTTTCTTGCACAAAAGTCACACATGAGGTTAAATGGCTGGTTCCCACATGTAACATCATGTCTAGTGGCTGATCATTGAAGTTTATTGTTGGTATATACCAATAGTAAATACGTATAGAAACTGGGTATGATACGGTTACATATACCCTAGATATACTTGTAGAAATTTTGAGGAATCGGAACGAGAATTCAAATATGGACAGGTTAATAACTATAAAAGAGGCTCAAAACTGGGCTTTTATTTTTGGGTCAAACCGGGCCAAAATAAAATTTTAAGACATTTTTAATAAAGCAATGTTAGCCCAGCCAGGGGCTCTGCCCCTTGGACCCCGCCAGGGGTTGCCATCCCTTGGACCCCGCTTATCGGGGGCGCTGCCCCCGAACCCCCGTCATAATCAAGATAAGTTCAAACATGTGTGCACTCCACATAATCGTAAGTATATATGTCAAAGAACGTTACATATAGTTATCGTTTTTAAAACTTAAGTTAGTGGTCTCAAAGTATACTTATAACTCATTGTTGTTAGTTCACAATGAAATGTTAAACCATCCTTAAATCATGTTAAATATGTATAGATATGTACATATACATAATCGTATAATTATCGTGTGTTATATAGTTCGTGATATCATCGGTCAAATTGGACGGTCAAACGTTGTGTGAAACTCTTTTCAAAAACATAAGTCTCAACAGTTTGGATTGCTTATCATGTTGGTAAGGTTTATTTTATGTAAATATTAGTCTCATAAGTATAAAATGATCGGAAAAATCCGGGTCGTTACAGTACCTACCCGTTAAAAACGCATAAGTGTGGGGAAGATGAAGAAACACTTAATGATGATCCAATCACAAAGAATGTCGTTGATGATACGAAATTAGATGAACCCATTTTTAACAGTTCAACGAAGAAACTTTATAAACGGATTCACGATGCTAAGATTAAAGGAAACTTTAAGTTATATAACCGATTAATATCCAATTTATCGTCAAAAGAAAAGGCGATGTTAGTTGAATTTGTGAAAGTTACGGAGGAAATCAACAAATGGATTGAAGTAAAATTCAAAGATATACAAGTTGTTGATGATTCAATTGAAAATAATGTTAATCACAATTTCAACTAAGTATAGGGAGGTTTATATATTTCTGTTAGAGTTAGATTTTCCGTTTTCGTGTAGTTCTCGAAAATGGAACCCGAATGGTCTTTCCCTAGCAGACCCTAAAGAACTAGTCTTCTCCCCCCATTCTGAATTTTTATTTTTTTTAGGTTTTTACGAAATGAAGACTTCCTGTGAACTAAACCATGGTCTAATGCTACACGCTTTGATCACTAAACGTAATAATGACACACTTCCGAGTGAACTAGTATCAGTAATCAGAGAAAGATTGGACGGAGTAAGAAAAGAATCTAGATGCGAAGATAATAAGTTACAATTTGGTAAAGTAAAATCAAAATCCGCAGCGAAAAGAAGAGAACGACACCTTGAAAAATGTCACAAATGCGGAAAATGGTCACATGGAGGTAAATGTTCAAATAATCAAACCTATTCAAACACCGAATTTGTTACTTTATGCAGAGACGGACCGTTCATATGTTTAGAAGAAAAAACACTGAATGCTCGAGGTTACGCCTATGTAGCTATGGAAAACCAATTAAACCGACTATCTTATGAGTGGGATAGATCGTATCACTAAGAATACTATCTCACAGGTAAGTCTGTACAGTTTTTATTTTATTTTTTATTTTTATTTTTAACCTTTGGATAATAAACCTAATTTATTCGCTATAAAGTATTAAATTGGTATTGAATAAAATTAGATTTGGCGAACGAAATTATTGATATCATTCAAAAATTTATTACATCACTGCAAAATTTAACGTTTATTCTTAAGGTATAAATATCTTTCATCAATCAACCCAAAATATTTCAAAAATTCATCATGAGTTAAATTAGGTCATGGAACCGAAATTACTTTACCGAAAAGAGGGGCGTATGTTTTTGATAATATTTGATTGATTAAAGTGGGATAAAAAGCCAAAAAGATTTTTAATTTTATTTTTACCATGTTTTAAAATTAATATATAAATTAAAATAAGATTGTAAACTTTTTAAATCAATATATTTAAAATTGTAAATATTTGAAAAATTAATCTTTTTAATATAAGTTTGTATGTATAAAAACAAAAATATAATATAAGTTTGGTGTGAATTTATAATATGAATTTTTAATTAAGTTTGGTGTGAATTTTTAATTTTATGCATTTTAAATTTAAGTTTGGTGTGAATTTAAAAAAAAAATTTACTTTATGTCGCCAAGTTAAAAATATGATTTTTAAAATTCATCGTAAGTTGAAGACTAGGTCTTTGAACCGAAATTGCTTTACCCGAGGGAGGGACGAGAACTTTTATTATCATTATTTTTAATCTTATTGAATTAAAGTATGCCAAAAACATTAAAAAACCCAAAAAAATCTTAGCTTTTAAAACAATCGCTACAAAAAGACAAATTTTAAAATTTTGTCGAAGGACGGACTAGGACATCGATCCGAAAACACTTCGTCCTAAAACAAAGGAAAACAAAAATTTAAATTTATTTTATATTTGTTTTATAAGTTAAGATTTATAAAAAAAAAAAAAAAAAAAAAAAAGCACCGCGACTCGCGGAGTTTTTAAGGGTCAAACACCGCGACTCGCGGAGAACCGAAATTACAGAAAAAAATAAAACGCATCAGAACAGATCAGTTGCACACACCCAACACAAAAATACTGTGAAAAACCCGAAAAAACACTCCCAAATTCGCAATATTTGACCGTTTATCATCAAATCTTTTAGTAAAATCATGTTGAGAAGGATGTTATCAAGGAATTACTCAAGAAAAACGGTAAATTTCTACACCTAAACACCATTTAATCCGATAATTAGTGTTCTTGAGCAATTTTATATCCAATTCGATTTTGACGCATTTTAGTGTAATTATGCTTAAATTGCTTATGTATTAAGCTTGTATAACCTAGATTGATGCTATTTAACATGATTAGATGCCTTAAACTTCAAATTTTGAGTAATCTAGGGTTTGTGTTCTTGAGCAATTTGGGGCTTTTTGATATAAACAGGTTATGGCCAATTTTTGTCATGAATTGTTGCTAAATTAAGTAGTGTAACATGTTTAGGTAGTTAAATGATCAAACTTTGAGCCTAAACATGATTTTGAGAATTAAAGTAGACTTTTTCATGTCTAAAATTCATGAACTTAATTTTTGAGAGATAATGCCATTTGAAACTTGTTTAATTGCTAATATTGATTATTTTGACATGTTATTTGAGTTGAATGCTTATGAACTTGGCGAACATTTTCATATATGCTTATTTGAAAAAGTGTAGATTTGATAAAAATATGAAAATGAGCATAAGTTTGATATAAATTGGACATGTCATTGTAATTATTTTGATTGATGATTTTGCTGACACTAATGCATATTTGGATGTACAAAAATTGTGTTTGATGTGTTTTGCAGACTGAAAGGGGTGAATCTTCATCCCAAGCTCGCAATGTTCCTCCTGAGAATGTGGAATAACAGGAGGTGGATAACTACTACAAACAAGATATACCTCATCCAGTCATGACATTTTCAGATATGCACTTGGAAGATTTGCACCCGAACTTGAGATTTGACAGACTTTGGATAGATTATCCAAAATACCAAAGGGGCTTGCATACTCTTCATTCTAAAGCTGTTGAAGTACATAGGGTAATAGAATGGGCACTGTTAGAAGCTGTAGAATTAGCCGGGCCAATTAGAGAATTACTTACACAGAGGTATGGTAATCCTACTTTTAACGATTGGGTATGATTATTCAGCATGCGTAGACCTGTATATAAAGTATGGTGTGAAGAATTATTGTGTAGTATTGAAATAAATGATCGGGTAGCTAGTTTAACCGATCGATCTTTTATTAGATTTTTGTTAGGAGGTTCGATGCGCCACATGTCTTTACTAGACACGGCTCAGGCTTTACGTATATATACGCCTGAGGAGTTAGCATCTGCCGATTGTAGAGGGTTGATATTGAACGGTAGGAAAATTGATGAAAATTTTGATACGCATGGTGTATGGAGTTAAATGACTAGCCATCACCGATTTAAAGGGGGAAATTACTCTTATTTGGATATAGATAGAGCAGAGTTAAGAGTAATTCATAGGTTTTTAGCCAATTCAATTACACAACGATGTAAGAATAAGGAAAAGGTAAATGAACAGGATTTGTTTTACCACATGTGTATTCGAGACCCACAAAGCGCTGTAAGTATACCTTATTGTGTGGGTTATTATTTATCAGCTATGGTTAGGGGGATGAGACCGCATAGCATAATAGGAGGTGGTATATTTATTACTTTGATTGCTGAATATCTCGGTGTGGATATAAGTCGGGGGGATTATTAGTCGAAGAACCAGAACCCCGCTATACAATAGGTTTAAATGTATACCATGGCGCAAAGGTTTTGAAGAGGCAAAATAACGCCGCAGTACAATACCATGGTAGACATCCACAGGTTAAGAGAAACCAACAGCCAGGTAATGTGGGAGGAGGAAATGAAATGACAGAAATGCAAAGGTTTATAGCTTCACAAGAGTATAAAAATGCTAGACATCGAGCATTTGAAGATTGGCAAGTTCATCAAAACCAAATCATAGCTCATTGCCAACATGTAGGTAGAAACTATATTCCTACTCCATCGCCCGTATTTCCTCCCTGGTCTATAGAGATCCAACCACCGTATCCTACGTATAACCCAGTCGAAGCATTTTATAACACATATGGTTATGCATGGAACCCCTACTGGTATCAGTATCATCCCTAGTCTACTTAGTTTTATTTATTTTATAATTTATAATGTTGATACATTTAATACTTATGTTGGAATTGTATTAGTTTTTATAATTTACAAATTTTTATTTTTAGATTTTAATAATGTTTGAATGTGGGGTAATATACCAAACTTCAAAAATATGTATATATGTTTGCAGTTTATCTTATGTACACAACAGGGTAAAACAACGCATTTTCAAAGACTCGCATTAAGTTCAGCAAAAGCAACTAATTTTGACGACAAGATGCAAAATAAATGTGATATAACAACAAGACGGAATGAACAAATGATATGCACCATTTATCATTCAGCAAACAAACGCCAATATGTTTGGAAACTTTGGTAAAATTTAATCATTTTCACACAAATCACCCTCAATAATTTAAATTGTTACTGATTTCTTGCAAATGAGGGCATTGTAATATCTTAAGTGTGGGAAGGGGTTAAATTCTTTCGGATTTTAAAATTTTTACTTTATACACTTGGTTACCATTAAAAATACTAGTAAAGCAGTAGTTGTATTAGAATCTAGTGCTCTTTGATAATAAAGAACAGCCCTAGTCTTATATACTGACTACCCAATTCTAGTAAAATTTTTCAAAATTTTCAATTAAATTAACTCAAAATCATGTTTATACATATTTATGAACGATAAAACTAGGTTTTAACACCGAAATTATTGTTACCTCGGAAAGGACAGAAATTGAGAAACAAACCAAAATGTTAAAATTCATTTAAAATGGAATAGAGGACAATAAAAAGGAAAATAAAAGCCAAGTGTGGGAAAATTTACCAAGATGTTTTAAACATATGTCACATATTTCTGTAACAAATAACTGAAAATACTTTTGCTTTGGACTAAACTAAACTGTTTTAGCCGATGAAAGAAAAGAAGAGATGGATCTACACGATGAATCAATTCCATCATTAAAAGGAAGTAAAGTCTTCCGAAAAAGAAACGCGCTTCTTGATTTAGGTCAGGAAGTTGTCGTCCAGACCAGCTGTAGGTTGACGAAAAATCTAGAAAAGTCATCACTAAAATCAGCAGGAAATCCACGGACCTCAGCATAAAACAGGGTCGCAAAGTGGTCAGATTTATCCTAACCATGAGAAGGATTTATCTCGTAAAATGGGGGGCACCGTGCAAATTAGCTGGATAAGACTAATGAATCAGATCCCCAGAAAGGATAATCTCCTTAAAGATTAAAAATCAGCTTTTAAGACTGATATTACTCAATCCTAGAGATTGACCTTAAAGATTGAGAATTACAAACTCATGGAATTCAATGATATCTAAACTCAAGCTTGAACGAGAAAATATTTTGATCAAAATTACAAACCGATTTGTTTTCTGAAAACCCATTTTCAATGTGTTCATTACCATTGAACGTAAAATCCTAGGAATTCACCTGGAATTCATTAGGTCACCTGAACTAAATCGGGTGTCAACCGTAAGAACGGTGGTTGCATAGCATGGTCAAAGACAGGACCTTGTGCCAGACCGAAAAATCATAAGGGTGAGCTTTACTATTGCTCCTACCAAGGATAGTAATTGCGTCCGACATGTTATAGACCATAATTAAAAGCAAGTCAGGGGACATTGCCTTAACAGTTGCTTGTTCAATGCTTTTCTTTACAACCGGACGGTAGTTTACCGAAAGGTAATATACGGAGCAAGTATACTGGACGTGTTGCTTTCCTAATACAAGGTTAGCAAGTGGGTGACACAAAACCGCAAGTTTTGAGCTAAAATTTTCAAATCTGAAACCCACCAAACCCACAAAAAGAATTTGCAAACACCGGTGAAGGGTTATTCCGGAAAACTTATCTAGGGTAAAAGCTAGATTAAAATTTTCAAAAGATCAAATGTTTTCATAAAGATCCAATTTCCTTAATGGATCTAAATTTTATAGTCATGTGGGACTGTAAACCATATCGTTACTACCATTGTTTATACCGCCGTATTGAAATCACTGATGTACAAAGTGTGAAGAATAAAGAAGTGATTCTAGTATTTCAAGACTATATTGCTTGAGGACAAGCAACGCTCAAGTGTGGGAATATTTGATAATGCTAAAAACGAACATATATTTCATAGCATTATTCCTCAAGAAAGACAAGCTTTTAGTTGCAATTGTTCTATTTACAAGTGATATTCGTTTAAATAATAAAAGGTGAAGACAAAAGACAGATTCGACAAATTGAAGACGCAAACGACCAAAAAGCTCAAAAGTACAAAATACAATCAAAGAGGTTCCAATTATTGATAAGAAACATCTCGAAATTACAAGAGTACAAGATTCAAAACGCAAAGTACAAAATATAAAATAGTACGCAAGGACGTTCGAAAATCCGGAATAGGGACATGAGTCAATGTAACAACCCGTCCTAATCCTCCCTGACGGAATCTTCAACAGTTGGTCCCATTGCGATGGTCGACTCCAAGTAATGTCCTTAAATTGAGCAAATGCACAGCGGAAGACTTAATTCGAACCTGAGAATAACATGTTTTAAAACGTCAACATAAAGTTGGTGAGATATAGGTTTAGTGCCGGCAGCAATATATATATAGACCACAAGATTTCATATATAAACAATTTAATAAAAATATTCTAAGTGGTTGAGCACTTGGTAACCATACTTAACATTTAATCACGTCGCATATTCCCTTTATTATGAAATCTTACTACACCGTACCAAGTGTAGTCATGAAACGAAGTACTGTGCAACCGTTGAATACTGGTCGTCTAGTCCGGTTGGGGTTGTCAGGCCCGATAGATCTATCAACAGGATTCGCGTTTACAATACCGCTGTAAATATTAGTTACCAAGCTACAGGGAAGTATGCCAGTGGTACAACTCAACGTAGAATATATTTTTCAGTTACTTGTGTCCATAACGTAAAACATAAAATACATGTATTCTCATCCCGAAATATTTAGAGTTTAAAAGTGGGACTATATACTCACCTAATGTATTTTGTAGTAAAAATACATATAACACCATTGATAACTTATAAGGTTGGCCTTCGATTCACGAACCTATATCATTTGTTTATTTATCAATACACATACTTATAATCGAATAATTACATACATAAATCTATTTGTTTTATCATTTCCTTATTAATAACCTATATATTCCATAATTTCATTTTATATATTTAAAATAAATAAAAATATACATTTTTATGTTATATGTATTAAATATATTATAATACTAAAATAGTGTTGATAATATTTGAGTTTCATAATGATATATTAACTTTTGATAATAATACTAGTTACTTTATTTGTCGTAATTATAATAATGATAATCATAATAATAATATTGAAAGTAATAATAAAAATAATGTTAATACTAATAATAATAATGATACTTTTAGTTTTGATAAAAATAAGTTTAATAATAATGATAATTTCTAATATTAGTCTTAAGGATAACACTACACATTTTAATTATAAGAATCGTTATGGTAATTATAATAAAGATAATATAAATCCTAATAATAATGATAATATTAGTAATTAATAATAACCATATCTAATAATAGTAATAATCGGTATTTAACAATAATAATAATTTTAAAATTATTAATATTAATAATAATAATAATAATACTTATAAAAGTAATAATTATGATATTAATAATAATGATAATATAAATTTTAAAATAGAATTACCTTAAAAAAATCATTTAAACAAAAACAGCCCCAAGCTGGGCTCGAACCCGCGACCTCTCGATCACCTCCTCACTCCCTTAACCGTCTGGGCTACGGCCCGTTATCTAATTAAGCTTCCCCACTTATTCATTTAACCCGTAATTGGTTGTTTACTTTATTCATCTCCTTCCTTCTCAAAAAAAAAAAAACATCGACCAGAGGCTACTACCTTGTTAATGAGTTATGTGTTTGAATTTATTTGGGAAACTGAAACTGAAATAACTTGTTCTTGATTTTTAATTAACAGACCCGATCAGAATCAAGTAAAAAAAACAGAAGCTGTAGTCGAAAGAAGAGAAAAAAAATATTACGAACTCCATATCCATTTTCGGATTCAAGAACGTTTTAGATAAAACTTATAACATGAAAGAGATTCTAATTCATTCACATAAACTTTCTCCGTAAGTAATTCAACTTAAAACATAAAAACAAATCCAAATTTTAATGAAGAACATTCGGATTAACTTTTATTTTGAAAATTTGATTCCAAAATTCGCGATTACAAAGAGGAATTGGATACTCATACTTTGCAGATAACTTGAGTATAGGATTCCTAACAGGATAGAAATTTTAGTTTTTATTAATTGATCCGAATTCGAAATTTAAAGAAAATAGGTTCATAACAGAGGTATTTCGTTCCCACTTATTTCCGTTTTTTAATCTTTCTGTTTGCAGTAGAAAGGGTATATATATTGTGATAATAATTGAGTATAAACACTAGTTGCTCACGGGTCTATATTACAATATACAAAAGTCGACCACAAAAATCAAATCAGAGGAATGGGACGATTGAAAGCAGACAGGAAAATAAACAATCAGATAGTGATATAGATATAAATACGTGTATATTTCTGTTATATATATTATTATGTTTAATAATTATAATTAAATAGATTAAATATAATAATATGTTAAATTTTATAATTCTATTAATATTTGATATTATTAATAATAAGAATGATAATAATATAAATAATAAGAATAATACTAATATTAATGATAACCAAATTAATAATAAAAATTTTCATGTTAATAATACTAATCTATATTATTTATGGTAATTATAATAATAACAATTTTTAATGATAATGGTAATAATTCTTATAAAAATAATTATAATCTTAATACTAATAATAAAGATTTTAATTCTAGTTATAATAATAATATTGTTATTAATAATGATAACAATAATATTAGTTATAATATAACAAATTAAATGTATCAAATTTTGTAGTATAGTTTAATTAATAATACAGATATCCATATAATAATAATCAGATATTAATAACCTTAGTAATTATAACACCTTTCCTATATCAACTTTCATGTATATATATATATATATATTGAAAATAATAATTTAACAAGTGGTGACATTAATATCTAATGTTAATAATAATAACAGAAGTAATAATATTAGTATAACAATTATATTTTTAACTATATCCAAAATATCACATTAAATATATTGAGACAATTAAACTCAAAGTATATATATTTAATACTTTGTTAATGTTGTTAATTTTTGTTCAAAACCATTTACATTTAATATACGCACTATGTTTAATTTAAATGGTTTTTAAATAACAAGTTAACTTTGGTTATCTATTAAAATAGCTAAATCACTTAATAATTCTTAATATATTTAATTTATAAAATATAATTATTTGCATAAATAATTTTTTTTTTTATGTACATTTCGATTTACAACAAAAGGTTCGTGAATCGTTGAGCATGGTCAAAGGGTGATTGATTACCTGAATATAGATTTCAGACTTTCTAGACTTAACATTAAGGTTTTTGCTTATCGTGTCGGAAACATATAGAGTTTAAGGTTTAAATTTGGTCGGAAATTTCCGGGTCGTTACAGTACCCACCCGTTAAAAAAATTTCGTCCCCGAAATTTGGTAGAGGTTATTATAAATAACAATAGGAATGTTTTCATGACGAGTATGAGATAATAACGGAGTTTTATCATTATTGATAGATATAGATAAAACATTTCGATCATGTGAAGCGTACGAGTGAAGCTATCACAAAAGAGTGGAATGAGTAATATGAAATTGTTTTATCCGATGTCGTAGTTACTATTGACCTCCGGGATTTAAGGGATTTAAAGAAAATCTTACGCAATAAGAGTTGATGTTTCGGCGGTTTAGAAAATCCAAATCTTCTTTAATTAATGCAATAATCTGTTCCGATTTCTCTGTCGGATATATTGCTATAAATTCACTCCCTTCGTTTTTCTTATTCTCCACACCTCCTATTCTTTCTCCCTCTGCTCGTTTCTTAATATGCTCCACCCAATCCTGATTCCTGATATATTCTTAATCTTCACATCTGTTTTCTTTCTCTTTCATCTACCACCAGAAGAATCTATTTACTTCTACTATACTCTTGGGTTTACAGTGTTTCTAGTTCTACTGTGTCTTTATATCGCAATCTGCATCGATATATGCGGTTTATAATTTTAGGTTTGTTGTTGAGTTTTATATCTTTCCTTATATTTC
Source organism: Rutidosis leptorrhynchoides (assembly GCF_046630445.1). NCBI lineage: Eukaryota > Viridiplantae > Streptophyta > Magnoliopsida > Asterales > Asteraceae > Rutidosis > Rutidosis leptorrhynchoides. The sequence goes on along the minus strand of NC_092340.1, from coordinate 148,777,756 downwards.
GATGTCCCTACTTCTGTTTTCCATAATCATTGTTATCCGCAGTTAATGCTCTCTCCTATTTGCTGCGATTTATACCCCAATTTTTATTTCGGAGCTCCATTCTTTTTTTCTTTTCCTCCTCTTCAACCAAGCATCTCTTGTAATAGTCAAGAATTCACACATATGGATTTTGGAATGAACATTGTTAATATTTTTAAGAAGGAAATCGTAATGGCACGATCTTGGTTTGTTAAATTACCAGAATACCCTAGAAAAGACCGAATCATCATGAAATATTTTCTTGATATTTTTTTTTTAGAAATTGAATAGAATGTAAGAGCCGTGTAATATGGCACATGATGATGGTACTGTGAATCATCACATTCCATTAGAAACTTAACATGACTTGCTGTAATATAATGAAGTTGATCAAGTTTCATTATATTATACTAATTCATGCATCAGTTCCCCACACTGTTTCAGAACATTCATATTTTAAACTCGAAGGTTTTAGAATTTAGAAACTAATTTAGTTTCTGATGTGACACAGATAGCGCAAAAAGATGGATGATTTTGGATAAGAATAGTCATAAAAATTATCTTCAAATATTGAGGATATTTATAATGAGAGATACAATGATATCTTAGAATATTTATAATACTGACGATGATAGAGAATATTGTCTGCAGAGGTTTTGGAGTAAGGAGCAATGTACGTACTAAAAATTTCAGCAGGCACTGAATCATTTAGATTCTTTGAAGTCAAACTTATTCTTTGTGATTTATCTACGGCTTCCTTCATAGTTTCACATAATCCACTTTTCGGTACTAAATTTTCTATCGAACGTTCCTAACCCTCTTTTCTTTATCATCTACTTTTGGCCATTAAGACCATCTACAACATGCTGCTTCGTCAGCATTCTCAAAGTTAACGGATCTGGGTCTTCGGTTATCAATCCGAGGTGGTTTCAGGAGAATTGTGTTTTTAGATGGTTAAACGCTGATGATGGAATATAAAAGATTCTCCGGTAACGACAGCGAACGAATAAAGTGTATATATATCGAAACTAACCTTTCTGAGAAGTCGAGGTTAACTTGCTGGAGCTGTGACAAAATTGACTACTTTGAAAAGGAATCGTATGGTTGCTTTTGCTAATGAATGGTAAGGAATTCGACGCGGATACGATTTAACTACAACTTCGGTTTCGAAAGTTTTTCAGGTGCATAACTGTATGCATAAATCTTTCTTCCGTAGACGAGGTGCGGCGGGTTCAACTTCTCGATCGAGGTATTTTCAAGAATCATGAAAAGATTTGAACGCGGATTGTAATTGTCGAGGTACAAATGAGGTTTAGGATGAAATCAAGTGGCAAACTTGAAGAATTGTTTAGTTTCATATGTTATAATCAATATTTTAATTCTTTTTAATTGTCCAAAGTTAGCAGTCCAATAGTCCGATAGTCCAATAGTTCAATAGTTCAATGATTCATATATAATTTAATATATAATATTCGAATTAAATAATACGTATCGTGACCCGTGTACCGGTCTCAGTGTCGATCACAACTCAAAGTATATATATTATTTGAGAATCAACCTCAACCCTGTATAGCTAACTCCCGCATTACTGCATATAGAGTGTCTATGGTTATTCCAAATAATATATACAGATGCGTCGATATGATATGTCAAAACCTTGTATACGTGTCCCGATATTTAAAGGGCGTAAAATAAATAACAGAAATTAAATGACGATAAATAAAATTGCGATAATTAAATTGCGATAAATAAAATGTAATCAGTTAGCTAGGAACAGTTAGCTGGAACAGTTAGCGTAGATTCTTAACAAACTTTCAATTAGTTAATTCGTTTGTTTCTAACAAATTTTATTTTGTCCAATGTTTTTCTTCATTATGCCACTTGTTGGATTCTGATAGGTCAAAATCCAAATATGAAATTGAACGAAAATGGATTCTGTGGTGAACGGATACGTATATCTATGGATACAAGTAGGATAGTGACTGACTGTTGAATCAGAGTCGAAGAATGTACCGTGTAGCTGATTAATGTGAAATCTAAATATTCCTCGGGTATTACCTACCCGTTAAAATATTTTCACCATTAACAGTTTGTACAAAAGAATTTTAATTACAATCTTTATGAAAATATATATTTGCATATATATTTTCTTCAGATGTAATCATGGATTTAATGAGTCAATAAGATATTAAACTCATTTGATTTACCATTAATACTAGATTACATAATCTCTAAAACTTTAGAAATTACATAATCGCCATGTCGAGCGAAGATAATCGATGTAGAACGATTCGTAGAACGATGATTATACTCGAGGTGCAGAATGAGATGGTGAGGCATGGATTGTTGAAACTTGGGTTATTGGTGGTACTGGTACCGTTGGTGCTGAAGCTGGTGATGTTACTGGTGTTGGTGATACTGCTGGTGCTTGCAAATTGTGTACCGTGCTCTCTAAAGTTAACACTCGAGCTCGGAGTTCTTTAACTTCTTCTACTAACCCTGGTTGGTTATCAGTGTGAGGTAAAGGTCGGATATCTTCTCTAGTTCCGTTAATGGTAGCCTCAAGACGAAAAAATTCTTGCAAAAAGGGTATAAACGGTGTTGCGAACAGGTTCGCCGGTGAGCGGGTAGAGCACTCCGACGTTAGGTGGTAAGTTCGGCTCGTGATATGGAGTACCTTCTTCATTTCTCCATAGGGTAAGTATTTCGCGAACCCATCCCCACTTTCTAAAGAAATCACGATAGTTGATCGGTTGGTGCGCTCCCGTCACGCTATCTTCGGAGTCAGAAGAACTTGGTCGATTCGTAGAGGCCATCGTACACGATCACAGAAAAGATTTTTGGTATGAAAAGCTTAGTGACAGCAAATAATAGTTGGATGGTATTCTCAATGCATAATATGCATAGATATATATAGTACCAGGATTCCTTAAATTACGGAGAAATTTACGGAAGATATTAAGCAAAGTCTATCGTAATAGATACGCTAAGATATAAATTTGTCTATACACTATCTATGCAATAAAGGCAGTAAGGCATGTCTAGACTTAAGAATGGTAAGCAGGCAATTCCCTAAGGATGATAAGTAGATGATTTCCGACTAGAAATGATAAGCAAAACTTTTGACATGTAGACACGGTCAAAGTCCAGACTCATTAATGTATCCTAACAACTACTAGTCAGACACACTAATGCAAGACCTGGTTCGCTAAGACCAACGCTCTGATAGCAACTGTAACAACCCGTCCTAATCCTCCCTGACGGAATCTTCAACAGTTGGTCCCATTGCGATGGTCGACTCCAAGTAATGTCCTTAAATTGAGCAAATGCACAGCGGAAGACTTAATTTGAACCTGAGAATAACATGTTTTAAAACGTCAACATAAAGTTGGTGAGATATAGGTTTAGTGCCGGCAGCAATATATATATAGACCACAAGATTTCATATATAAACAATTTAATAAAAATATTCTAAGTGGTTGAGCACTTGGTAACCATACTTAACATTTAATCACGTCGCATATTCCCTTTATTATGAAATCTTACTACACCGTACCAAGTGTAGTCATGAAACGAAGTACTGTGCAACCGTTGAATACTGGTCGTCCAGTCCGGTTGGGGTTGTCAGGCCCGATAGATCTATCAACAGGATTCGCGTTTACAATACCGCTGTAAATATTAGTTACCAAGCTACAGGGAAGTATGCCAGTGGTACAACTCAACGTAGAATATATTTTTCAGTTACTTGTGTCCATAACGTAAAACATAAAATACATGTATTCTCATCCCGAAATATTTAGAGTTTAAAAGTGGGACTATATACTCACCTAATGTATTTTGTAGTAAAAATACATATAACACCATTGATAACTTATAAGGTTGGCCTTCGATTCACGAACCTATATCATTTGTTTATTTATCAATACACATACTTATAATCGAATAATTACATACATAAATCTATTTGTTTTATCATTTCCTTATTAATAACCTATATATTCCATAATTTCATTTTATATATTTAAAATAAATAAAAATATACATTTTTATGTTATATGTATTAAATATATTATAATACTAAAATAGTGTTGATAATATTTGAGTTTCATAATGATATATTAACTTTTGATAATAATACTAGTTACTTTATTTGTCGTAATTATAATAATGATAATCATAATAATAATATTGAAAGTAATAATAAAAATAATGTTAATACTAATAATAATAATGATACTTTTAGTTTTGATAAAAATAAGTTTAATAATAATGATAATTTCTAATATTAGTCTTAAGGATAACACTACACATTTTAATTATAAGAATCGTTATGGTAATTATAATAAAGATAATATAAATCCTAATAATAATGATAATATTAGTAATTAATAATAACCATATCTAATAATAGTAATAATCGGTATTTAACAATAATAATAATTTTAAAATTATTAATATTAATAATAATAATAATAATACTTATAAAAGTAATAATTATGATATTAATAATAATGATAATATAAATTTTAAAATAGAATTACCTTAAAAAAATCATTTAAACAAAAACAGCCCCAAGCTGGGCTCGAACCCGCGACCTCTCGATCACCTCCTCACTCCCTTAACCGTCTGGGCTACGGCCCGTTATCTAATTAAGCTTCCCCACTTATTCATTTAACCCGTAATTGGTTGTTTACTTTATTCATCTCCTTCCTTCTCAAAAAAAAAAAAACATCGACCAGAGGCTACTACCTTGTTAATGAGTTATGTGTTTGAATTTATTTGGGAAACTGAAACTGAAATAACTTGTTCTTGATTTTTAATTAACAGACCCGATCAGAATCAAGTAAAAAAAACAGAAGCTGTAGTCGAAAGAAGAGAAAAAAAATATTACGAACTCCATATCCATTTTCGGATTCAAGAACGTTTTAGATAAAACTTATAACATGAAAGAGATTCTAATTCATTCACATAAACTTTCTCCGTAAGTAATTCAACTTAAAACATAAAAACAAATCCAAATTTTAATGAAGAACATTCGGATTAACTTTTATTTTGAAAATTTGATTCCAAAATTCGCGATTACAAAGAGGAATTGGATACTCATACTTTGCAGATAACTTGAGTATAGGATTCCTAACAGGATAGAAATTTTAGTTTTTATTAATTGATCCGAATTCGAAATTTAAAGAAAATAGGTTCATAACAGAGGTATTTCGTTCCCACTTATTTCCGTTTTTTAATCTTTCTGTTTGCAGTAGAAAGGGTATATATATTGTGATAATAATTGAGTATAAACACTAGTTGCTCACGGGTCTATATTACAATATACAAAAGTCGACCACAAAAATCAAATCAGAGGAATGGGACGATTGAAAGCAGACAGGAAAATAAACAATCAGATAGTGATATAGATATAAATACGTGTATATTTCTGTTATATATATTATTATGTTTAATAATTATAATTAAATAGATTAAATATAATAATATGTTAAATTTTATAATTCTATTAATATTTGATATTATTAATAATAAGAATGATAATAATATAAATAATAAGAATAATACTAATATTAATGATAACCAAATTAATAATAAAAATTTTCATGTTAATAATACTAATCTATATTATTTATGGTAATTATAATAATAACAATTTTTAATGATAATGGTAATAATTCTTATAAAAATAATTATAATCTTAATACTAATAATAAAGATTTTAATTCTAGTTATAATAATAATATTGTTATTAATAATGATAACAATAATATTAGTTATAATATAACAAATTAAATGTATCAAATTTTGTAGTATAGTTTAATTAATAATACAGATATCCATATAATAATAATCAGATATTAATAACCTTAGTAATTATAACACCTTTCCTATATCAACTTTCATGTATATATATATATATATATTGAAAATAATAATTTAACAAGTGGTGACATTAATATCTAATGTTAATAATAATAACAGAAGTAATAATATTAGTATAACAATTATATTTTTAACTATATCCAAAATATCACATTAAATATATTGAGACAATTAAACTCAAAGTATATATATTTAATACTTTGTTAATGTTGTTAATTTTTGTTCAAAACCATTCACATTTAATATACGCACTATGTTTAATTTAAATGGTTTTTAAATAACAAGTTAACTTTGGTTATCTATTAAAATAGCTAAATCACTTAATAATTCTTAATATATTTAATTTATAAAATATAATTATTTGCATAAATAAATTTTTTTTTTTATGTACATTTCGATTTACAACAAAAGGTTCGTGAATCGTTGAGCATGGTCAAAGGGTGATTGATTACCTGAATATAGATTTCAGACTTTCTAGACTTAACATTAAGGTTTTTGCTTATCGTGTCGGAAACATATAGAGTTTAAGGTTTAAATTTGGTCGGAAATTTCCGGGTCGTTACAGTCAACTCTCAACGCTCGACGCAACGGACTAAAAATTACAAGTTAACTATGTATATAAATATAATATAATATATAATTAATTATATAAATTATATATATATTATATTTATATAAAAATCCATCGGCAAGAAAGGAGCCAAAATGGAGTGAGCTGGAATTTCAAACTCCGCGACTCGCGGAGTTTGAAGAGCAAAAATGCCGCGAGTTGCGGAGCTTCCCTGAACTCAAATCCCTATAAAAGCAAACGAATTCTGGTCATATTTATATCCATAATCTATCTCTCTCTCAATATATACGTAAATATATATATATATATATATATATATATATATATATATAATTTATATTTTAATTTTAATTTTAATTTTAAATCATAATAATAAGGGTATGTTAGCGAATGTTATAAGGGTGTAAGTCAAAATTCTGTCCGTGTAACGCTACGCTATTTTTAATCATTATAAGTTATGTTCAATCTTTTTACATTAATGTCTCGTAGCTAAGTTATTATTATGCTTATTTAATTCGAAGTAATCATGATGTTGGGCAAATTACTAAAATTGAGTAATTGGGCTTTGTACCATAATTGGGGTTTGGAAAAAAGAACGACACTTGTGGAAATTAGACTATGGGCTATTAATGGGCTTTATATTTCTTTAACTAAATGATAGTTTATTAATTTTAATATAAAGATTTACAATTGGGCGTCCTTATAAATAACCATATACACTCGATCGGACACGATGGGCGGGGTATTTATATGTACGAATAATCGTTCATTTAACCGGACACGGGAATGGATTAATAGCCACTAGAATTATTAAAACAGGGGTGAAATTATGTACAAGGACACTTGGCATAATTGTTAACAAAGTATTAAAACCTTGGGTTACACGCAGTCGATAACCTGGTGTAATTATTAAACAAAGTATTAAAATCTTGTTACAGTTTAAGTCCCCAATTAGTTGGAATATTTAACTTCGGGTATAAGGATAATTTGACGAGGACACTCGCACTTTATATTTATGACTGATGGACTGTTATGGACAAAAACCAGACGGACATATTAAATAATCCAGGACAAAGGACAATTAACCCATGGGCATAAAACTAAAATCAACACGTCAAACATCATGATTACGGAAGTTTAAATAAGCATAATTCTTTTATTTCATATTTAATTTCCTTTATTTTATATTTAATTGCACTTCTAATTATCGCACTTTTATTTATAGTTATTGTATTTAATTGCACTTTTAATTATCGTACTTTTTAATTATCGCAAGTTTATTTTATCGCACTTTTATTTATCGCAATTTCATTATCATTATTTACTTTACGCTTTAAATTAAGTCTTTTATTTATTTAATATTTTACATTTTGTTTTAACTGTGACTAAAGTTTTAAAATCGATAAACAGGTCATTAAACGGAAAAAACCCCCCTTTATAATAATAATATTACTTATATATATATATATATATTTGTATTTTTATAAAATAAAACTAATATAGCGTTAAGCTTTGATTAAAAGATTTTCCCTGTGGAACGAACCGGACTTACTAAAAACTACACTACTGTACGATTACGTACACTGCCTATAAGTGTTGTAGCAAGGTTTAAGTATATCCATTCTATAAATAAATAAATATCTTGTGTAATTTGTAAAGTATTTCCTTGTAAAATTTAATAGTATTTTATACCCCTTAGCTTTAACTATCAAGTATTTTTGGCGCCGCTGCCGGGGAACAATCTAGCTTAAAAGCCGGAAGTGCAACGCTAATAATTAAAAAAAAAAGATTTTTATTTTTAGTTTAATTTTATAAAAATATGTTTTTGTAAAAATACGTTTTAAATATTCGAAAACATAGAAAAGAAAAACAAAAATATAAATATTTTTAAGAGTTTATTAAATATTTAAGTTTTATAAAGTTTCTTTATTTTTATTTTATAAAAATATAAGTTTTATTTAAATATTTTGTGTTTATTTAGAACATAAAATTAAAAACCGAAAAAAAATAAAATAAATATATAAATCTAGTTTTAAGATTTTTATTATAAAATATTTCTATTTTTATTTTAGTTTTTAAAACATAAGTTTTTATTTAGTTTTTATAAATATTTTATTTAAATATTTTAACAGAAAATATATATAAAAAAAAAGTAAAACGTCGAATTTAAATCAGCCTGTCAACTGAAATTCCAAACCCCGCAACTTGCGGCGTTTGTAGCCACGAGTCACCGCGACTAGCGGAGCCGTCTGACACGGGCCACACAGATGCCCTAATTCGCATTAATTACGGATAATTATTAATTATAATTAATTTTAAACCCTAATTAGGTTTAGATTTTAATATTATTTAGTTTTACTTTTTATTTAATTTGTATTTTAGTTTATTTAGATTATTTAAATTACAAAATTAATAGTTTTATAAAATAAATAATATAAAAATAATATTTTTATAAAAATTGTACTTTTTACAACTTTTAGTATATTTTTATATTTTGTCCCTTTTTAATTGTTTTAGCGTAATTTTTGTATTTTTCGCTCATTTTTAGTTTTAAGTTATAGTTTTTGCCGTAGTTATTTTTATTACTAGATTTTTAGGCTTTGCCGTAAAATCCCTTATGTTTTTTTTTTTCTTTAGACTAAGATTAAAGTGCTTTAGAATTTTGCGACGCCTTTTTAAGTTTTAGTACCTTTTTAAGTTATTTCCATTTGGGATATAGTTTTACTTGTAAGCTTTAATATTTTTAGACGCAACTTTTAGTTTTAAATTTTTAGTTCCTTTTTAAGTTTAGACGCGTTATTTTCTTATTTCTCGACGCCTTTTACCTATGTATCAATTATCACTCCAATTACTAAGGCACGAATGATGTTTTCCTTACATCGAAAATGAAAGTGTAAAATCAAACATGTATTCGAATAGTACACTTGATTTATCATGAAATGGATTTCATTGAGTTGAAGTAAATATTATAGTTAACAATTGTTAAGTCATTAACGAAGAATGTACATCATAGCATATTAGTAATATGAATTAACCAAGTAGTAATTACTAGTTAAAATCCATAAGTAATAGCTTAGTACGAAAAGATCTATTGTGGTTTCAAAACTCATATATATAAAATATACATATAAATTCTTCAGAGGACATAAATTAATATTTCATAACTCGTTGATACAATATATCCATTGATGATGGTGGTGTTGATATCTGGGGTGGTTATGGAGTTTGTGGTGTTGCAGGCGTTGCCGGTGCCGCGATGCTGACATTACTGCTGGTGCTAGTGATGCCGACGATGATGCTGGTGGTACTTATGGTGGTGCTTGTATAACAAGTTTAGCTTTTAAATCACGCACTATTCTTGTCCGGGTTTCTACTCTTCCTTCTATCATTTCGGTCCACTCATCTGATTTATAGCTAAGGCTAGAATAGATAATCCCTAAGACTTTAGAGATTACATAATCACCGCAGAATGTTTCTCCAATAAAGTTATGAATCAATACTTCATCGGTTATTGTTGTTGGTACTCCTTGGTATCTATGGTGCGTATGACATTGATGCTCGTGGGACAGTTTGTGATGTTGAAGTATGGGATGTGAATGTTGTTGGTGGTGGTAATGGTACTATTGATGTTGATGATGGTGGTACTGTTGATGCCAGTGATGCTACTGGTGCTTGTAACCTTTGCACCATATTCTCCAAAGCCACTACCCGAGCGCGAAGCTCTTTAACTTCTTCTATTACACCGGGATGATCGGTGGTTCGGACGAGTGGATGAATAAGAGTTAGAATTTGAGATAGTATATAATCGTGATGAGATACTCTGGAAATGAGAGAGAAAATGGTGTTTCAGACATGTTCGCCGGTAAGTACTTCAGGTTCTTCACCAAGAGGGAAATGTGGTGGATGGAAGGGATCACCTTCTTCTTGTCTCCAATGATTAAGTAGGCTACAGACCCATCCCCAATTCATCTAAAATTGATGATGGCTGATTGGTTGATCCATTCCGGTTATACTGCTTTCGGAGCTCGAGTGGAAATCCATATCGGAATTCGAGGAACTTGAACTGGTTGCAGAATTCATCTTACACGATTAGATAAAAGATTTTTGATATGAAATGATTTTTGGATATCTGATGGTATTCTAATTACATAGAATACCTATATATAGTGCAGAGGATCCCGTAGATTAAGGAGGAATTTTCGGAAGCTGTCAGGCAGAATCTACAGTAATAGATACTCTAAGATATGAATTTTATATATACACTATCTATGCAGTAAATGTAGTAAGACATGTCTAGACTTAAGGACGATAAGTGATGTTAAAGCAGAGGGGTACGAAATAGTTATATTTTTGTTGCGAAATACTATTAAATACGATATAATTTTACACAAGTTATTTATTTATTTATAGAGTGGGTATACCTAAACCTTGCTACAACACTTATAGGCAGTGTACATAATCGTACAGTAGTGTAGTTTTTAGTAAGTCCGGTTCGTCCACAGGGAACTAGCCAAGTTTAACGCTATATTTTTAAAACTATATTTGTATATATATATATATATATATATATATATATATATATATATATATATAATATTATTATTATTATAAAAAGGGGGTTTTTACCGTTTAATGACCGGTTTGTCGATTTTAAATAAAGCGTAAAGATAAATGACGATAATATAAATGACAGAATTTAAATTACGATAAAGTAAATTACAGTAATTAAAATGACAGTAAATAAAGGTACGATGAAATATGAAATAAAAGTATTACGCTTATTTAAACTTCCGTAATCATGATGTTTGACGTTTTGATTTTAATTAATTGTTACCTGGGTTAATTGTTCTTTGTCCTGGTTTATTTGATACCTATCTGATTTTTGTTCATAATAGTCCATCGGTCATAATTATAAAATGCTCGTTAAATTAACCTTATTCCCGAAGTCAAATAATCCAACTAATTAGGGATTCGAACTGTAACAAGGTTTTAATACTTTGTTAACAATTACACCAATTATCCTTGTATATAATCCACCCCTGTTTTAATTAGATATGAATATTAATTTACTCACACTGATCAGAATGAATAATCAATTACCCAACCCGAATAATTAATTAAATGATCGTAAAAGATGTCGTATAAACGTCACTAAATAGAACATACATAATCATATTAATAATTATTAGATTAACTAATTTGAAGATAGGTTCGACTAATTCTAATGAGTTTTCATTCGATTAGACAATACCCCCTATCTATTAATAGTCAATAGTCCAATGTCCACAAGTGTCAGTCTTTTGTCCAAACCTTAATTATGGTACAAAATCTAATAACCCAATCTTAATTTTTAGTCCCACATCACGATTACTTTGGCTTAAATAAGCATAATAACAACTTAGTTACGAGACATTAATTTAAAAAGGAAGAACATAGCTTACAGTGGTGATTAATCGCGTAGCATTGCACGGACAGAATTTCGACTTAAAACCCGTAAAACATTCTTAAAATAACTTTATTACTATTAACTTAAAATTAAAATTATATTATAAATATATATATATATATATATATATATATATATATATATATATATATATATATATTTACATTACATAGAAAGGAAAAGAAAAAGATGTGTTTTTGCTCGATCAGAACCCGGATTTTTATAGGCTAAATTCGAGTTACTGTTCACCATGCGATTGAATGGGGATATAGCACAGAAGCCATGCGATCGTATGGCCCCTCTGGGCCAGCTCACAATCCTTTATTTTTTAGTTTGCCTACGGTTTTTAATATATAATATAATATATATAATTGGTTTGTACTTTTAGTTCCGATGACTTGTACGTTGATGCCCGACTAATGTCCCGGTTCCGGTCCTTTTGTACGCTTAGAAAACTTGTACTTTACATTTCGCGACGTGTACCTTTATCAATAATTAGACTCAAATCAATGAAAAACTATCTCACTCGAAGTGTAACTTATTCATTTGAGTGTTTTGGTCATTTTCTTCTTTAATTCATCATTTCGCTATATATATATATATATATATATATATATATATATATATATATATATATATATATATATATATATAATAGCATTATTTTAAATCAAAACATTTTATATCAAGGTTAATATTATATTTTTTCATTTCGTAAAATATTTATATATATATTTATTTAGAAATATAAATTTGTATATATTATATATATAATTGAAATATTTACTTATTAATATAATATTTATTTTTTCAAAACTAATTATATTTAAGAATCATTTTGTTAAGAGGTTAAAATAATGGAAATCGTTATATCATAAAACGTTTTAGAAAAGTAAGATTATATGTACTCATAATAGATCTCAAGTTTTTAAATTACAGTTTGTTGGTGAAGCGTGGGATAAAGACCAAAGGTTAAATAAACGTATGAAATAATAATAATGTAAAATGTCAATTTACTTAACTTGTCGATATCTATTTTCTAAGTTATCTATATTCCCTAATTTCACTTTCACATTAAATAATATGAAAACTGAGTTGTTATCTTATCAAATGTAACGAGGGAATTATTGTAAAGTATGCATTGGAAATGAAACGGGAATCTCCACTAACATTTGTCTAACTCTCGACATCTTGTTCTCACTTGTAGATCATTTTTCATTTATTTCGAATATTGTTAAAAGAGAAAGATTTCTCAAATCAACGTGGTCCTCGTAACAAAGACCCGTAATCATATTACAATGTATCTGATAATTCAATCATTTGATATTATCTTTTAATTCCGTCGATAAATATATTAAACATATATTGAATCAAATACGTTCATGTAAAATATTATACATCTAATACTTTGTTAACATTTTTAATTAATATAACTATATAATATATATGCATATGCATATCTATATACACATAAATGTTCGTGAATCATCGAGCACAATCAAAGGGTAATTGGTTACATGAATATAGTTCCAAAATTTTTGAGACTCAACATTACAAACTTTGTTTATCGTGTCTAAATCATATAAAGAATAAGTTTAGATTTGGTCGGAAATTTCTGTGTCATCACAGATACATGCCCCCGAGTCGGCTAAAGATGTAAGCATCTCCGACCCGTTCACATTACATGGGATAAGGAAAGGTCCGGGATCACCCATTTTTGGTGGTATGTTACATTTCTTTGAAATCCCATCACACTCCCTTTTCAAGAAAGCTGTGGATGCTTGCTCAACATTTCCCTTTTTGGCCATGAGTGTCTTCAAAATTTTCCCATAGTTAGGCATATTCTCAAGCACCTCCGCCAAGGGGAGTTTAACATAAATATTTTCATTATCGGTTAAAGTTGACTTACAATCCACATCCTTTAGATGTGCAGGAGGTAATGTTTGGGGATGTGAGACCGTGTCTCATTTTTCTCCTTGGTTGATGTAGCAAGAACCTCAACCTCGTTCTTTTGCTCCTTTGTATTCAATAAAGTTTTGATATTTTGCTCTTTCTCAACCTTTCCCAATTTAATTCACCCAAAATCACCCTTTAGTTCCTTGCATGTCGACTGGGTAGCTTCCATGGACATTACACTTTTAACTTGATAGGGAATGAATGTTGCATCGTCCGAATCCTCTGAAAACTTGAATACCCCATAATCTATAGTATCGATTTCCAACGCTTCATCGAAATCAAACTTGTCTCCTTCAACGTCGAATGTGATAACTTGAGGATATTCAGGTTGCTCCTCTTCGGCTGAATCTATCGAGTTCACTTAAGCATAAGTATTGTTAGGATTTGATGAACTCGCTTGATTTTGGTTTGAATTGGTAGTGTTGCTCTCAATAGGAATAACTCTTGTGTTATTGTGGTTTTGGTTTTGTTGGTTGTTTCGGTTGTTGTTGTAATCATTCGGGTTAATTTGAGTATTTAAAGGTAAAGTTCCTTGTGGTCTTTCGTTAACTTGATTTGAAATTCTTCCAATGGTGCTCTCAAGATTTTGGAATGAGGCTTGTTGGTTTCAGATTTGTTGCTTCAAGAGCTCATTCTATTTCATTAGGAAAGCTTCGGTTGATTCTACCTTCTTGATATAGTTTTGCATGATTTCTTCTAAGCTCTTTGAAGGTTGAGATTGTTGAATGTTTTGTTGAGGTTGTTGATTGTAACCTTAGTTATTTTGTGGTTGATTATAACCTTGGTTGTTTTGATAATTCGAATTGGCTTGGTTGTTATAAGGTTGGTTGTTGTAAGGTTGTTCGTTTTGGTATTTAAAGTTGTTGTTTCGATTTTGGTTATAGTTGTTGTTATAACCTTGGTTTTGGTTTTGGTTAGTGAATCCGGGTGGTGTATTGGTTTGGTTATTGAATGACACTTGTTTTTTATTAGGATTGTAGTAGCCTTGGTTTGATGTTCCTCCCCGTTGATAGTTTTGATTACTCACGTAGTTCACATGAGCATCCGAATTCATGGAAATGTCATCTAGATCAATATGATTGTATTGAGTAATTTGAGGACAATTCTTCGTGAGATTTGGACCCTCGCATCGTTGACAACCTACTTGCATTGCGACTATCGTTTGTGGATGATTTTTCAACTCTTTTGTGACGACCCGGAAATTTCCGACCAAATTTAAACTTTAATCTTTATATTATTCTGATACGATAAGCAAAGTTTGTTAAGTTAAATCTCAAGAATTTTAAACTGTGTTCATACATTCATTATAACCTCGACCAAATTCCGACGATTCACGAACCGTTATATATAAATAGATATGTATATGTATATATATATTATAATTTGAGAATATTAATAAAGTATTAAACGTATAATACTTTACACGAACGTATTTGTTTCAATATGATTTTCGACGAAATTAAAAAAATATATATTAAATGATTGAATTATCAGAAACATTGAATTATGATTACAAGTCTCTGTTGAGAGGTCCACTATGATGTAACATCCCGCCTTTTTCCATTTATTTTTCCGTTATACTAATATAAAGTCCGTTATATGTTTATAACATCTCCCGTTGATACGCGTTTTAAATTATCTCGTTTAGGTAATTCCTGCACCCGAACGAAAGTTGAGGGACTAAACTTGACAAGGGATCAAACCCTTGACTAGGTCAAAGGGTCAAACCCCTTTCACCCATTCATTACCATCTCCCTATCTCTCTCTTTCTCTCTAGCAAGAACACACCCAATTTCCTTTCTCATTCATTCATCATCTAAATCCGGATTAGGGAGCTAGCAACCAAATAAATTACATAGTCGTGATCCTCTCTTCATCCTCTTCATTTTGGTACCAACTTCATCTCATTTGGGTAACTTTCTAAAATCACTAGATTTTGTGTTCTTGATGTTTTTAACTTATAAAAGTGTTAATTAGTGTCTATGGCTCAAGTCTAACATGAATATATGATTTATATGCTCGATCTCGTTGTTTTAGTGCAACTAGCATGAACTTGAATTTTGGTGTGTTGTTCTTGAATTTTGGATGATCATATGTTGTTAGATGTTGAAAGTTGATGTTTTAATTGTGTTACTAGCATCACTAGCTTCAATTTGATGTGTAGGTTGCCTTAGAAAACTTCATGAGCTTGATTATTGATTTTTGGTGGAATTGAGTTAGGGTTTGAAGAACTTGAAGTGATTATTTGATGCGTTGATTGCCATGAATTGTTGTTAGTAAGTTGTTAGTTGTATTGTATGCTCCATTACCTACAAAATGGCATGTCACATGTATGCATTGAATGCCCAAATCATTAAATGTGCATTGGTGAGTTTGAAGCATTAATGTGGGCATTGAGTGATCACTTGGTTGGAAAACTCGGTTGTTACAAATGAGGTTTTTGATTGTTAAATTGTGTTTAGTTGCATTCTATGTCAAAAGAGCTTTCCAACGATATAAGGTGCGAGTCCTAAGTGTTTGTGGTTTGCGTTTTATGCTTATTTGAAGTTTGGATCAAGTTGGACAAGTGAAACAGACCAGGCACCAGCACCCGCCTATTGTCGCGGCGCGACAGAAGGGTGCCGCGGCGCGGCATAAGCCGTGCCCAGCTTCTGTCTCCGGTGTCCATTTTATGGAAAATGTTTGGCATACTACGGACCTCCGATTCACATGAAACTTGTTCTAACATGTTCATATATGATTAAAAACCTCAGAAAAATAGTTCGGAACCCGACCCGAACGTGTTGACTTTCGTTGACTTTGACCGACCAAAGTTTGACTTTTTGTCAAACTTAACCAAATGATTTTGCAACCTTCCTAACTTGTTTATATACTTGTATCTTGCATGAAAATTGACAATTTGATTTCACATGCTAAATAATCGAGTCGTAACGAGCCATAGGACTAATTGAACATCTTTGACCTATCGTGTTTACCGTTATTGATACGACCTATTTGTTTAGGTCAAGACTAGCATTGTTCTTTGCACACGTTTACTTGTCGAAGTACTTTACTACTCGTGCACTCAAGGTGAGATCATAGTCCCACTTTTACTCTTTTGAAACTTACATTTGGGATGAGAAAACATAAACATTTCTTTTACTAAGTGAACACAAGTACAGGAAAACAAACATTCTACATACGAGTTTAGAACAAAATCCTCAATTCGATTATCATTAGTTACACTTGCCGGGTGTAAGCAAGAACTTATGTTGTATGGATCCATATGGGTTTGACAAACCCTCATTCAAACGGTTCGCTACCGTTTACGAATGAAATATATTTTCGAGAAACAGTGTATGTTCTAGCACTAAGTGATGGGGTTCAATGGAAGGAAATGTTAAGCATTGATAATTGGGTGCTCGTGAAACAAACTTTTGGAATGTATTACTATTATTTCATTGATGCAAATCTTGTGGTTCACTTGTACTTACTTACTTAAACCTATGATTTCACCAACGTTTTCGTTGACAGATTTCTATGTTTTTCTCAGGTCCTTGAACGATACATGATACATGCTTCCGCTCATTATTTTGATACTTGCATTGGATGTCGAGTATATATGCATACATGGAGCGTCTTTTGGATACTTTTAAATTGTGTCGCATAAGTTTCATTTGTACTTAAAACTATGTATCGTAACTTGTGGTGGAACTATTCTTGTAAACTTGAACAACCTTTACATTTGAAATAAATGCGACATATCTTTTGGTCAAACGTTGTTTTAAAGACTTATGACCACGTAACGGGACCTAAGTAGACGGCGCCGTCAATGACGATTTGGTCGGGTCGCTACATATGATTTGAGAAAATCTATTCCTCTTAACGATATTCAGAATAATTTGTAAAGCTATTTATAAATAAAAACATAAAGTGTCATTTACGAAAGTTAGACAAAAGTTAGTGGAGAATTGGTTTCCATAATATTCTATTAATCTATTTCCAAGAGTACAATGACGTTTTCAGTTTAAAAAGAACTTTATTATTAAAACGTATATAACTTTTATAAATATCTAGAATCACTTTTGACAACTCATTACTTAACCAGTATAATAAATATAACGATATTTATATTTTATTTCATTAAATATATATATAACGATTTAAATTAATATTATATATATTTATACGCGCATTATACATACATAGTTTTTATACTTTTACTATACTTTAACTTTACCTTTACTTTACTTTTACTTTACTTTAATAATTCATACTTTAATAATTCACTTTAATAATTCATACTTTAATAATTCACTTTAATAATTCATACTTTAATAATTCACTTTAATAATTCATACTTTAATAATTCACTTTAATAATTCATACTTTAATAATTCACTTTAATAATTCAAAAATCTATTATAAATAGAATTCAATAGGTTTTATTATTTCATAGAAACTTGAAAATATATTTCTCTAAACTCTCTCAATCGATTTATATATATATATATATATATATATATATATATATATATTTGCTCTGTATTATTTCAAGATATTATTAGTATACATAAAATATTACGACGGAGTGCTGTCCGAGTGATTTCAAAATAGTTTTTTTTGAATGAGTCGAAGCTAAGGAAATTATGGGTTATAGCTATGTAGGTGATAGGTATGGTTCATGGGTATGCTCGTGAGGTCAATCTAGTGTTTATCATCTCCGGTGCGTCTACGTACTTTCCTGCAATATTGAATCTCAATATTGATACGTTCGTGAATCTGAGGCCAACCTTGCACTTGTTAAATGACGTTATATGTATTTTTACTACGAAATACAGTATGGTGAGTTTCATTTGCTCCCTTTTATATATTTATTTTTGGGACTGAGAATACATGCGCTGTTTTTATAAATGTTTTACGAAATAGGCACAAGTACTAAAACTAATTCTACCTGGGTCTAAACCAGAAATATACCCTTAGCTTGGTAACATTAAACTACTTGTCTATGTACGGTAGGCGCGAATCCTAAAGATAGATCTATTGGGCTTGACAAACCTCATCCTGACTATGGGATGCTTTAGTACTTCGAGGTTATTTTAAACACACCTGATCTGGTGTACTTCAGAGGGTAAAAACTGAACGTTAAGGCTTGTTACCGGGTGCCTACAACTTATAGAATACTTCTATACACTTGTGAGTGTACATATATTTATAAACGGAAATCTTGTGGTCTATTAATATATTGAAATGATTGTTATGATAAACCTATGAACTCACCAACCTTTTGGTTGACACTTTAAAGCATGTTTATTCTCAGGTATTAAAGAAATCTTCCGCTGTGCATTAGCTCATTTTAAGGATATTATTTGGAGTCATTCATGGCATATTTTGAAAGACGTTGCATTCAAGTCATTGAGTTCATCAAGATTATTATTAAGCCAATTATAGTGGATGTATTATGAAATGGTGTGCATGCCGTCAACTTTCGTTGTAAAGAAAGTTTGTCTTTTAAAAACGAATGCAATGTTTGTAAAATGTATCATTTAGAGGTCAAATACCTCGCGATGAAATCAACTATTATGAATCGTTTATAATGTATATGAACGGGTCCTTTCAGTTGGTATCAGAGCGGTGGTCTTAGCGAAACAGGTTTGCATTAGTGTGTCTAACTGATAGTCGTTAGGATGCATTAGTGAGTCTGAACTTCGACCGTGTCTGCATGTCAAAAGTTTTGCTCATCATTTTTGTCAGAAATTACCTGCTTATCATTCTTAGTCTAGACACATTTTATTGCATTGATTGCATGAATAGTGTATAGACAAAATTCATATCTTAGCGTATCTGCTAATTCATATCTTAGCGTATCTGTTACTGTAAACTTTGTCTGACATATTCCGTAAATTCCTCCATAATCTACGAAACCTTTTGCTATATATAATTAGAATACCACCCGATAGCCGGAAAATCATTTCATATCGAAAAATTCTTTATTCAATCGTACGAAATGGAATTCGTCATTAGTTCAAGTCCCTCGGATTCCGAAATGGAATCCCACTCAAGTTCCGAAAGCAGTGTGACCGGAATGGATCAACCAATTAGTCATCATCTATTCTGAATGAATTGGAGATGGGTTCGTAGCCTCCTTAATCATTGGAGACAAGAAGAAGGTGATCCCTTCCATCCACAACATTGCCCTCTTGGCGAAGAACCTGAAGCACTTACCGGTGAACCTATCTGAAACACCATTTTCTCTCTTATTTCTAGAGTATCTCGTCACGATTACATACTATACCAAATTCTAGATTTTATTTATCCGCTCATCCGAAACGACAATCACCCCGGTGTAATAGAAGAAGTCAACGAGCTTCGCGCTCTGGTAGTGGCTTTGGAGAATATGGTGCAAAGGTTACAAATACCAGCAGCAGCACTAGCAGCATAAACAGTACCACCATCAGCAACACCAACATTACCATCACCACCACCAATAACAACATCCACATCCTACACCGCAACATCACAATCTGTATCTCAAACATCAACGTCATACGCCCTGTAAATATCCAGGAATATCAACAACAACAAACGATGAAGTATTAATTCATAAACTTCATTGAAGAGATATCTCTGCGGCAGTTATGTAATCTCCAAAATCTTAGAGATTATTTAATTCTGAACATAAATCGGATGAGTGAACGGAGATGGTAGAGTAGAAACTTTGATCGAAAATGGTGTACGATTTACAAGCTAGAATTTTTTTACCAACAGCATCAACAAGACCGTAGCATCATCAACACAGTCAGTGCCGTCAGTATCATCAGAATCAACAGCACCTGTAACATCAAAAACTCTGTCAGTTCAAGAATCATTGTGGACATCATTACGAATCAACAACAAATATATTGTATCAATGAGTTATGAAGTATTAACTCATTTCCAATCGAAAGATTTATATGTATATTTTATATGTATAAATTTTTAAACCATAATAAATCTTCCCGTACCAAGCTATTATGTGTGAATCTTAACTACTCAGTTAATTCATATTACAAATATGCAATGATGTACGTCCTTCGTCCGCAACTTAATCATCGTTAATTACAATCTCTGTCTCAATTCAATAAAATTCCAATTCATAATAAACCAAGTGTATTATTCGAATATATGTTTGATTTTACACTTTCATCATCGATGTACTCGAAACTTTTCAAATAACATCATTCGTACCTTGCGAAGTTCACAAGAATTTCACGAAAACCAACAAATAACAAAGTAATGATTCATAATTTCAATATTATTGAAGAAATACTAATGCAATTTATAAAGTTTTAGGTATTACTCAATTCTAGTTCCAACCATAAAACAAATGAGTTTAATTTAATATTAACTCATTAAATCTATATTACATCTATATTACATCTAAAGAAAATATACACATATATTTTCATAAAGACTGTAATAAACTTCTTTTGTACAAAATATTAATTGTGAATTTTTTTAACGGGTAGGTAATACCCGAGAGATATATAAATTCACAATTAATATATTATATTTTTCGAAACTGATTCAGCAATCATCAACTATACTCCATACTTTCACAACAATATCCATTCTTTCATATAAATCAAAACAATCATACTCATTCAAATTCAATTACATATTTTGATTTTGAAATCGCATAATTCAATTCGAAATATAACCAGTATCATCACTCTTAGATTCCTATATCTTTCAAAGCTAAACTTTGACTTCAAAACTGTGTTAGAACATCATATGTATTAACGATTACAATATGTGCTCAAACCCTTCGAAATTCCTGAAGACACTTCAACTAAGGAACAATCGAGATGATGATCCAACCACATGTTACCCACAGTTATACACCTGAAAAACTCTCAAAACCCAAGTTATAGTTAGACACGTATCCGTGTTAGACCCTTTGGCATTTACTAGCTAAAATAACTTTTCAATTCCGTTTCAAAATAGACAGTTTTGTCACAGCTCCAGCAAGTCAACTTCGACTTCTCAATCAAAACAGTCTTATTATAACCTCGATAGATACGTTACCCTTTCACCAACATTACCGGGGAATCGTTTATATTCACCACATTAGCAATAAACTTACCAACAACTTCACTGATCTTTGACTTTTCAAAAAAAAAAAAATAATCATTATAATTATCGAAACCCTATCATATACTCATTCGTACCTTATAACAAGAATTGCCATACCAATTATTGAGAATCAGCAATCAGTATTTTGAAACCTCGCATCATGTCTACATCAACAATTACATATACACACAACGTCTACCTCCAAGACTTACATTCTTTGAATGAGAAATTTCTGAAAAACACCCTAAACTGCGAACCAGTTCTCGAAATTTTGAAAAATGCTGATGAAGCAGCAAAAACTGTAAACGACCTTAACAGTAAAAAGTTGGATGATAAAGGATAGTATATTGGCAAAGCTCAGAAAAAGAGAAGCTTTGGAACTGGAAAACGGATTGAGCAAAGTATGAAGGAGGCTGTGGACAAATCACAAAGGCTGAACCTGTCTTCAAAGAATCTAAATGATTCAGTACTTGTTGAAGTCATTAACAAATACCTTGCTCCTGACTCTAAACCCCTGCGGACAATATCCTTCATCATCCTCTGATATTAGACATTCTAAGATATCATCATATCTTTCATTATAAATATCATCCATACTTCTGAAGATATTTTTATAATTATTCTTATCTGAAATCATTTACCTCTTCGCGCTATTTGTATTATATCATAAAAGAAACTATTTTAGTTTCTAAATTCTGAAACATTCGAGTTTAAAATAGGAATATTCTTGAAGAAGTGTTGGGAGCTGAAGCATGAGTTAGTATAATATAATGACACTTAATCAACGTGATTATATTACAGTAATTCATGCTGAGTTTTTAAATAGAACATAATGATTCACAGATCATAACGTCATCATGTGCTATGTTACACGACTCTTGTATTCTCTTTGATCTCTAAATATCAAGAAAATATTTCTTGATGATTCGACCTTTTCTGAGGTATTCTGGTAATTTGACAAGTCAAGATCGTGCCATTACAATTTCCTTCCTAGAACATTAACAATGTTCATTCCGAAATTTATATCTGCGAATTCTGGACCATTACAAGCGGTGCTTAATCGCAAGAAGAAGAAACGAAAGGACAAAGCTCCGAACTAGAAATGGGAGTATAAATCATAGCAAATAGAAGAGAGCATTAACTGTGGATGACAATGATTATAGAAGAAGCAAGGACTTTGAAATATAAGGGAAGATATAAAACCCAACAACAACCCAGAAATCACAAACCGTATATATCAATGCATATAGCAATATAAAGACACGGGAGAACTAAAAACACTATAAAACCAAGAGTATAGTAGAAGTAAATAGATTCTTCCGGATGCAGATGAAAAAGAAGAGCGACAGATATGAAAGTGAGGAGTATATCAAGAATCAGCACTGGATGAAGCATATTGACAAATACTTTAAAATATGAGTTGAGAAGGTGTGAGTTGTAAGAAAACAAAGGAGGTGGATTTATAGTGAAATATCCGACAGAGAAATCAAAATGGATTATCGAATTAATTCGAAGAGGATCATAATTTCCTTAATCGCTGAATAATCAAATCCAATATAGATTACAAAGATTTTCTTTTCAGAGATCAATCGTGATGATGTCAAAAGATACGACGAATCACTATTATTCTATTTCATTCGTTTACGATAACTTCACTCACACGCTTTGAGTAATCGAATTATTTTATCCATGCTTCTTGAACATGATAAAACTCTATAATCATTATAATAACATTCTCATTGTTAGTCATGATGACCTCTATCAAATTTCGGGGACGAAATTTCTTTAACGGGTAGGTACTGTGACGACCCGGAAATTTCCGACCAAATTTAAACTTTAATCTTTATATTATTCTGATACGAGAAGCAAAGTTTGTTAAGTTAAATCTCAAGAATTTTAAACTGTGTTCATACATTCATTATAACCTCGACCAAATTCCGACGATTCACGAACCGTTATATATAAATAGATATGTATATGTATATATATATTATAACTTGAGAATATTAATAAAGTATTAAACGTATAATACTTTACACGAACGTATTTGTTTCAATATGATTTTCGACGAAATTAAAAAAATATATATTAAATGATTGAATTATCAGAAACATTGAATTATGATTACAAGTCTCTGTTGAAAGGTCCACTATGATTTGAGAAAATCTATTCCTCTTAACGATATTCAGAATAATTTGTAAAGCTATTTATAAATAAAAACATAAAGTGTCATTTATGAAAGTTAGACAAAAGTTAGTGGAGAATTGGTTTCCATAATATTCTATTAATCTATTTCCAAGAGTACAATGACGTTTTCAGTTTAAAAAGAACTTTATTATTAAAACGTATATAACTTTTATAAATATCTAGAATCACTTTTGACAACTCATTACTTAACCAGTATAATAAATATAACGATATTTATATTTTATTTCATTAAATATATATATAACGATTTAAATTAATATTATATATATTTATACGCGCATTATACATACATAGTTTTTATACTTTTACTATACTTTAACTTAACCTTACTTTACTTTTACTTTACTTTAACTATAATAATTCACTTTAATAATTCATACTTTAATAATTCACTTTAATAATTCATACTTTAATAATTCACTTTAATAATTCATACTTTAATAATTCACTTTAATAATTCATACTTTAATAATTCACTTTAATAATTCAAAAATCTATTATAAATAGAATTCAATAGGTTTCATTATTTCATAGAAACTTGAAAATATATTTCTCTAAACTCTCTCAATCGATTTATATATATATATATATATATATATATATATATATATATATATTTGCTCTGTATTATTTCAAGATATTATTAGTATACATAAAATATTACGACGGAGTGCTGTCCGAGTGATTTCAAAATAGTTTTTTTTGAATGAGTCGAAGCTAAGGAAATTATGGGTTATAGCTATGTAGGTGATAGGTATGGTTCATGGGTATGCTCGTGAGGTCAATCTAGTGTTTATCATCTCCGGTGCGTCTACGTACTTTCCTGCAATATTGAATCTCAATTGATACGTTCGTGAATCTGAGGCCAACCTTGCACTTGTTAAATGACGTTATATGTATTTTTACTACGAAATACAGTATGGTGAGTTTCATTTGCTCCCTTTTATATTTATTTTTGGGACTGAGAATACATGCGCTGTTTTTATAAATGTTTTACGAAATAGGCACAAGTACTAAAACTAATTCTACCTGGGTCTAAACCAGAAATATACCCTTAGCTTGGTAACATTAAACTACTTGTCTATGTACGGTAGGCGCGAATCCTAAAGATAGATCTATTGGGCTTGACAAACCCCATCCTGACTATGGGATGCTTTAGTACTTCGAGGTTATTTTAAACACACCTGATCTGGTGTACTTCAGAGGGTAAAAACTGAACGTTAAGGCTTGTTACCGGGTGCCTACAACTTATAGAATACTTTTATACACTTGTGAGTGTACATATATTTATAAACGGAAATCTTGTGGTCTATTAATATATTGAAATGATTGTTATGATAAACCTATGAACTCACCAACCTTTTGGTTGACACTTTAAAGCATGTTTATTCTCAGGTATTAAAGAAATCTTCCGCTGTGCATTAGCTTATTTTAAGGATATTATTTGGAGTCATTCATGGCATATTTTGAAAGACGTTGCATTCAAGTCATTGAGTTCATCAAGATTATTATTAAGCCAATTATAGTTGGATGTATTATGAAATGGTGTGCATGCCGTCAACTTTCGTTGTAAAGAAAGTTTGTCTTTTAAAAACGAATGCAATGTTTGTAAAATGTATCATATAGAGGTCAAATACCTCGCGATGAAATCAACTATTATGAATCGTTTATAATGTATATGAACGGGTCCTTTCATCTTTCCCATACGTTTGAAATTGATTGTTCAAACTTGCAAGCGTCACTTGCTCATTATCGCTCTCGATTTGTGCTACACTTTTCCTTGTCAAATCTCGCGGTGAAGGCGCCCATTCATATGTGTTGACCGAGATGTCTTCTAACAAAATTTTGGCCGCATTTGGTGATTTATACATAAATACCCCACCGGATGAAGAATCAAGATATTGCTTCATCAAAGCATTAGTACCCTGGTAAAATGTATTGATATACTCCTTCATCAAACCGTAAGGTGGGCAAGCTCTTAGTAGCTTCTTGAATCATACCCACTCATCATACAAACTCTCATCACCCCGTTGGGTGAACCCATTAAACTCCATTCTAAGTTATTTTACTTTTGACGGTGGGAAGAAGTGATTGATAAACTCATTGGTTAATTCTTGAAAAGACCTTATCGAATCAGATGGCAAACTTCGTATCCAAGCTTTTGCGTCTCCTTGAAGTGTGAAGGGTAATGCCCTTAGCTTAAAAGCATCATCGGTGACATTTTTAGTTTTGTTAATATCGCAAAGATCATTTAAGTGTTGAATGTGTTCGAACGGATTCTCATCTATCAACCCATAAAAGTATGTATCATTTATCAACGTGAAAAATTTACCCTCGATCTTCCAATTATCCGCTTCAATTGGTGGTTTTGTAATAGCCGGTACTATCATCGTTGGTGCAACCAATCTAGCGTTCCACATTGGTGTGTCGTTTGGATCATTCAATAATACTTGATTAACCGGAGGACCATGGTTGATTGGATTACCCTCTTCATTGAGAATCAGTTGACCGTTAGGATCCATGTCCTCTAAACAAAATGGCAAAGCTTCGAAATTCTCCCTAAATACCCTTGTTTATCTACGATAATAAACCCTGTGCACGTGTTTTTCCAGATCAGAGAATGGATGTGTGAACTCTTGATCCTTGTGAGACCTTGTTTTCATACACCAAAGGCACCTATCCTTCAATCACAACACAAATACAAGCAGTTTTCCAAACAAAAATAATATATAAAATGCGAAAAGTAACTTTCATAAGGGTAAGCTAACTGCTCCCCAACAGCGGCGCCAAGAAAGTATGATGGTGCTTGTGCAATATATATCTTTTACCCTCTAAATTTATATATAATTCAAACACTACAAATAAGCACACACAACTAACGAGCACTTAGAACCCAGTTATTATAGCACTTCAATGTAAGTATTCTTATCAAGTTCATCCCAAGAGAGCGATGTAAGTCGAGTATTTGAAACTATCGATTGTCCTAGAGTTTGTTTGATTGGGGGGGGGGGGGGGTTGTTTTATTGATAGTAACTAACAACTAAAACTTGTACAATTAAACAAACTTAAACTTAATAAGTAAACTAGTAGCAAGAAACAAGTAATGAATATTAAGACTTAAATCAATTAACTAACAAGTGTTCACTTATCTAATCCTCTCTATGCTTGGCTTGCTCCGTTTTGCCCAAATTGCTATCTTGCTAGTTGTTGAACTATTAAATGTTTAGCATCACTACTAAACCTCAAATCAAATAACACTCTGCGAATTCACATAAGCATTGTATTCTATGATCGAGTTAAGCATGATCTGGTCATTGAGATTGAGCTTGGGTTGAAATCACTTAAAACCCCCAACTATCGAAATCACTTAAGATAATCAGCACTACTATGTTGACTAAAGACCAATTGAAAACCAACCTAGATCAAGAACACAATCACTTGCAATTCCTAAGCTAGTTGTCTAGATCACCTAAGGTGTTGAAGCCCACATTGATTCACTTCTCAAATCACTAAGAGAGCTACTCAACATATATAATCAAAGACAAGCCTAAAATAAACTCATAGCAATGGATCCTTAGCTAACTCAACAACACATGATCATGTAATTCATTCAAACAATAATATTCAATTGATTTTGGGGCAAACACTAACATTAGAGATTCATATATAAGCAAACACAAGAGATTAAGCCAATCATGGCTAAGATCAAACTAATAATAAGCGAGACACAAAAAAAATCATCATCTTCAAGTTATTAAAAGTAATAGATCAAAATATGTAAAGTAAAGTGAAGATTACAACCCAAAATGTAAAGAAGATGAAGATCTAAGCTAAACAATGATGGATCTTGAGCTAGCTTCCTTGAATCCACCCTTAAACACCAATGGATGATGAAATTAGGGTTTTGTATGTGAAATTCGGACCTAAGACAACTGCTCTCTAAAGATGCATTTGAAAAATGACCTAATCTTATTCCTTTTATAGTGCTGAAATTCTGGGCTGAAACAGTGACAGCAGCTCCGCTTTTGACTCGGGAGCGGCGCTTTTGGCTTTAATGTAGAGCGATGCTTTTGATCAGGAATGCCGCTTTTGGCAGCATTCAGGAATGGCTTTTTGCTTTAGGATCGCCGCTTTTGGCTGGATAGGAGTGGCGCTCTTGGGTGTAGAAACGGCGCTCTTGCTCACTGATGAAAACTAGAGCTGGAACGTGCATAAGAACGTCGCTTGTTGAGCGGCGCTTGTTGAGGAGCGGCGCTTGTTGAGCTTGTTGAGCTGATTCTGGAGCGGCGCTTGTTGAGCTGATTCTGCACGGCGCTTGTTGAGCTGATTCTGCGCTGGTTGAGGAACGTCGCTTATTGAGGAGCGGCGCTTGTTGAGCTGATTCTGCACTTTCCATTTCCTTAGCCAATTTTGCCCAAGATTTGGTTAATTTTACACAAAATCAAGTCCTTAGCCCTTACATTTAGCTCATTAGCACACAAAATATGCTCCAAGATCGTCAAAAACCGAACAAAGTGAGGGAGATATTGCAAGATACTCCCCCTCAGCAGCAGAAATATCTGTCTCTACTGGCTTTTCTTCATCATTATCAAGGTTGATGATCTCTACTGGCTGTGGTGGTGCAGCTGGCTGAGTAGAAGAAGCGGGTTGAGAAGATTGGCTATTTTTCATCATACCATCCAGCCATTTCATAAACACATCAGCTTTCTCTCCCCCTGTTCTGTTAGAATCCAAATACCTTTGCATCTCTTCAGGTGTCATCTTCTTAATTCTTTCTACTCGCTCAGCATACAACTTTGCCTTCTTTCTATCATACTTCACCATGAACTTAGCATTTCTCTTTCTAGCATCTTTCTTGTATTGATTAATGCTGAGCAGTTCATTATGAATTTCAAGCTTTTCATGGTTGAGGCTTCTCCTATGCTCAATTCTATGTCTTTTTCTTGCAGCATAGGCCTCAAATCTAGTATTGAAGGAATCATTTAAGTCCTGCTGTCTCTTCTGGAGCCTCTTTATTTTTCTTTTTAGCTTTCTTTCAATGGTTTGAGAGGCAACAAAAGATTCAGCCAATGCCAGTTCATAGACATCACTGGGCTTACTGCCAGAACCAATATCATCCACAGATGTGGCAGGCATACAGGGTTGAGATTCACCAGTAGCCTTGACACCTGCTTCAGTATGAGTGTTGCTGGGCTTAGGGCCAGTATTTTCTTGATTAGTACCATCACCACCATCATCTCCATCTCTCATCTGCTGTTTAGGAGCTTTCTCATGTTCATGCTCCCCCTCATATTGTTTTCTCTTTTTATGTCTATTAGATTTCTTCTCCCCCTTTTTATCATCAGCAGGGGCAGAAGTAGAGCCAGGGAGAACACTTACATTAAGATCACTGTCTGACTCATGCACTGAGTATGCAAAGTTATTCCAGTCAGCATCAACAGGAGATAGATGAGCACCAGGGTCCACACCATATTGTCTAAGACACAGATTAGAAGATCTGACTTCATTCCTAGCAACACCCATGGCTATTTGATTTACACTGGCTCTAACATCACCTTGAAGAGCAGCCATGCGTTGCATAGTGTCAACCATAGTAACATAAGCAGAGGCAGGAATCATGGTAGACATCTGTTGTTCCTGTGACTCTAATCTCTCTTCCAACACCCTATTTTCTTCATTCAGAAATCTATTTCTTTGATTGCCATCATCCAGTTCTACCTGAAGTCAGGTGATATGGTCAGTATACTCATTGTGAGAGATGATTTGCTGTTTAAGCTGATCTTCTTCTTTATAATGGCGGCGAATGGCATCAACTACTAGATATGCAAAGGTAATAACTTGACGTAGCTGGGTTTCAATAACAGAAGTGGTAATACAACCATCTCGTCGAATAGCTTCAGCCATGCAATCTCTTAGAGTTTCCCTGATGGTCTTGGTGATATCAGGTGTGATTCTGGCAACTGTTCTATAAACAGCCAGAGTAGACAACCTAGCTATGTCAGAAGCATTAACTGTACTGGTGGATGGTTGTTCAATAGTAGCAATAATAGGAGTACCGTCGTGGGGTAGTGGAGGTGGAAGGTCAGAATCTGACTCATCACAATGATCACCATCATTTTTACCTTCACCCGAAGATTTACAACCACTGGTATCCTTTGCACCATCATCAGTTGCATCATCATTAAGAGCCACTGGTTTGTCCTTGAAGCCAGCAATATTATCAGGAATTACTGGCTCGTCCTTACCAGTATCTTTATCAGCATCACCATCGGATGAAGAAGAAGATGAGAAAGAAGCTGATGAATCAGAAGGTACTGGCGAATCAGGAATATTTTGCATGACAAACATACCAGTATCAGGATCTCAGACAAACTTGAGAGGCCTCCATATATCAGGCCAAGGGGAGGCAGCAGGACCCATACCAAAGACATGGTAGTATGGCTGCTCGTTAATATTCTCAAGTGTATCCAGCCTTTCATAAACTTCTTCTTTGGCTGACTGGTCCAACTGTGACAGTAGTTGAGTCAGCTCCTCGTCAGGTAATTTGCTGGCCTCAACAATAGTATTTTGTTGATCAATTGTGAGCTGGTCCACTAGATGAGCAACTTTAGGAGTAATGGATACTCCCTTGAAAACAAATTTAGGAACAACCTCTACTGGATCTGGTACCTGGCAAACATACTTACGCTTTTCAATAGAAACTTCAGCCTTATTAGATGGAGCAGTGGCAGTAGCAGAGGTACCAGCATCCAATTGTGGTTCTTGTGAGCCAGTAGCAGTAGTAGGTGACTGTGCAGAAGGTGGAATAACAGTGTCCACAACACCTTGAAAGAAGGTATCTGGTGTTGTATCAGAAATGTTAACATTACTAGCAGCATCCACAGTGATGAATTCTCTGTATTCAATAGCAGCAACAGCCGGAATACCATTAGAACCAGTAAGATCAGAAACGAGAACCTCCTTAAGAACCTTATCAATAAACTCTTTAAGAACAGGAGGAGGTTCAACAATCATCTCATCAACTACTTCAGAATCAGTAGTTGAGGCAGTAACACTGGGGATAACAGGAGGAGTAATAGAATAATCAACATTAACACTCTCCTCATGAACAATGGAATCAGTGGAACCAGCAACCACTTCATCCCCAGTAACAGCAGCAGCAATAGGCTCAATAATAGCTGTATCAAGACCAGTACTAGCAGCAATATCAGGCTCGCCAGTACCAGCCACAACACCAGTAGGTACAATATCTGCTGCCCTGCTAAGATCTGAAACAAAGTAACAAGTTTTGTTAACAATAGTAGAATCAAATAAATTTGACTCAACAATTGCATCTGAAAGTTGGTCTCTGGGGACAAACGTGTGTTATAGTTAGCCCTTCGAATGAGACATAGTGTGGTGTTTGTAAGTGTAGTTGTGACTCTGCTGACTCATTGGCAACACATGATGACTCAGATAGTGTAAGAGTTTTAGCTGGTTTTGACTTATTAGTGTGACTGTCAGCAGAGGATAAGCAGTAACATGAGCTAGTTCAACACGATGAGGACCCAGCTCAAGTCTGTTTTGGGGGTCAAGTATGTTCTCTGCTTGTTGTACTGTCAGCAGAGGATATTTCTTGAAGAACAATAAAAAAATGTGGAAGTGCCTGGTTAGAGGAGTATGGGTTGCTACTCCTCTTAACACTAGTTTTAAAACCAGTCAGCTTAACAACATTTAAGTCAGCAGATAAAAAATTTTGAATTATGTTAGTTATTTTTGCTGTTTGGTCTAGAGACGCACCAGGTTCCATAGCAGCAACCTTTTTAGGAGCAGCAGTTGAGACTGGTGTAACCTCCCCTGTGGCATGCTTGGAGCCAGCTTTAGCACGTTTGGATTTTCCTATTACCAAGAAATAGATAAGCAACGGATTCCAATACTAGAAGTGGGTAGTCAGTATATAAGACTAGGGCTGTTCTTTATTATCAGCGAGTACTAAATTCTAATATAACTACTGATTTACCAGTATCTATGACAGTGGCAGTTCTAGTTGTGGTAGCTGGCTTTTTCCTTCGAACAGCTGGCTTGCGCTGAGGTCCCTCCCCCCTCCCCCAGCTGGTGCACTACCAGAGGCAGTCGATTGGGTAGCTCTACCTCGAGCAGCGAGATACTCAAGCATTGCTGCCGTCAAGTCAGCATATGGGCAAGCAGGTTTTGCCTTTGTCTTAGAGGAAGGTAGATTGAAAAATCAATAATTTGCCTGCAGGCATCACCCAGCTCGTTTTCGAAAACAAGGCTCAAGAACCTTGGAAATGGGATCAAGTGTGTTAATTTTGGTGCAAGTACCATTTACCTTAACCTTAAGTAGATCTCAGCAGCGTAGTCAATGTTTCGGTTGAACAGCAACCCATGACCTATCTTAAACTCAAAATCTGAGCATTGATCAAAACTTCCTGACTTCTGAATGATGCACTGTGTTAGCAAACTAAAGAAACTCTTACCACAGCGGTGGCATATGCTTCCTTAACGGGCTATGGGCCACAACACCAGTATAGCCAATAATCTCCAACACCTCCCTCCTAACATCATCACTGGAAGGTGAATCAAAAAATAGTCCACCAGGCAATTGTAGAGCTCGTCTGATGGCATCGATGGTGATGGAACAGTTTAGGGTTTCAGTAACCATGCCATGAACACATGGAGTACCCTGTGGAGTGTTGGCCATTGTATTCGTATACTAAAATCTTTCTAAGCAGGCCGAATAGAATCGGGAAGGAACGCCGGTGATGGATCGAGCAAGTGGAGATTGCCTCACATAGTCAATCAAGGTCTCATAGCCCATGTTGGATTTAGACTTGGGAATGGAAAGAGCATGAGCAGTATTGCCTCTAGATAGGCAAATAAGTTCTTGTTCTGGTGCATTAGCAGCCTGTACAAGGCTTGGGTGCAGAGCAAACAACAGTGCTGTAATGACCCGCACTTTTTCGATCGTTCTATACTTATAAGATTAATATTTACATAAATTAAACCTTACCAACATGACAAGCAATCCAAATTGTTGAGACTTATGCCTTCGAAAAGAGTTTTACACAACGTTTGACCGTCTAGTTTGACCGATGATATCACGAACTATATAACATATGATAATTATATGTTTGTGTATATATATGTATATATACATATTTAACATGATCTAAGAATGTTTTAATACCTCATTTTGTATTAATAACAATAAGTTACAAGTATATTTTGAAACTACTAACCTAAGTTTTCAAAACGATAACCATACGTAACGTTATTTGACATAAATACTTATGACCTATAATGTTTATACATATATCGTATAAGTAATGTATTTAATCACTTTTAAGGACTTAAATACATAAAACAATATAAGTATATTCACAAAAGATAGCTATATTTGAATTCTCATTCCATTTTTCACAAGATTTCTATACGTATATCTAGAGTACATGTACTCGTATCATACCTAACCTCTATACGTATTTACTATTGGTATATACACATCAAATCACCACCAACCAGCCCTTGTTCAATGCCTTATGTATAAGGTAACTACTTTTGTTATCTAGTATGACAATTTCACATGATTAAAAGATTTTTTCACAAAATTACAAACTTATACACCTTTTACACCACCATTTATACTCCATTCCATTTTCATTTTACTACACATTTCCTTTAACTAAAACACACACACTTTTAAGAGCCTTAACCTCCATAACCATTCAGCTAATATCCATGAAGATCTAGCCATAAAAACATCACTTAATCACCATAAGAAAACTCTTACAAAAACACTTCAAGAATCCTTCCAAGAACACAAGTTTACTTCCAATCTTTCATCCAATTCCATCACCCTTTTGGTTCTAGGTTCTTACTCCTCTTTTACAGCAATCTTGTCCAAGTAACTTGAGGTAGTAACTTTGTTCATAACCTTATTCGATTCATATATATATAGCTATCTTATTTTGTGGTATAAAATTTTAACAACAAGAACATAGTTTGAATGTTTTCAAACTTGTTTGCAAACTAAATAGATCCTTCTAACTTAACTTTTAAAATACTTCAAGACCTATAATATAACTTAAATATATGCTAATTTAACAAGGTATAACTTGGTTTTTCAAAGAACATCTTAAAAACGGTTTTTACGACGTCGGAGTGCAACCGGGGGCTGTTTTGGGTTGGATAATTAAAAACCATCTTAAACTTTGAATTGGAGGTTTATTTTCTGGAAAAATGATTTTTACTATGAATATGATAACACATAAAAATTTCATGATTTAACTCAAAGTATAAGTATTTTTAGAAAAATAATCATTTAAGGTTGTTTACATGATGGAAAATGATTAACTTCATAAGTTTCACTAAAGTTTGACCTATGACCTGTGATTTCGAATACAAACTAAGGTATTTACAGTTCATAGTCTTAAAGAGGGACTCGATCCAAGGAAGTGGCAAGTTGAACCAACGAAAACGGAGTTGTAACGAAGAAACTACGACCAAAACAAAATCGGATATCCAAAACTAGTTTAGCTACGAAAATAATTGGAGAAAATTAAATAAATCACATCTTTTTAAAATAACATGATATTTTATATATATGTACTCATAATTTAATTTTATATGGTTCAGGATCACTCGTAAACAATACGAGAAGATTAATCATAAGATCCCATGATTGTACGCAACACGTCATTTGACAAC
Organism: Rutidosis leptorrhynchoides; assembly: GCF_046630445.1. NCBI lineage: Eukaryota > Viridiplantae > Streptophyta > Magnoliopsida > Asterales > Asteraceae > Rutidosis > Rutidosis leptorrhynchoides. Next base: position 148,742,870 of record NC_092340.1, on the reverse strand, counting down.
ACCGGTACTTTATGTACGCAACACGTCATTTGACAACACCGGTATCGTGGGTTAAGATTAATCTCGACCAATACATATACGATGGGGGTTTTATTTATTTCATTGGGGGTTTATTAAACACCTAAAAATGAACCATTAAAATTGAATTACTAACATCGGACTGCTAACTACGGACTAAGGAATTATTAAAAGTATTAAAAGTATTATAAGTATATATATGTGAAGTTTGTTTAAAATGTAAATATATTGATAAATTATATATGGATAGGTTCGTGATATCAATCGGAGACCAAGTCGAAATTACATATCTTCAAGACAAAAGTGAGTATATAGTCCCACTTTTAAACTCTAAATATTTCGGGATGAGAATACATGTATTTTATGTTTTACGTTATGGACACAAGTAACTGAAAAATATATTCTACGTTGAGTTGTACCACTGGCATACTTCCCTGTAGCTTGGTAACTATTATTTACAGCGGTATTGTAAACGCGAATCCTGTTGATAGATCTATCGGGCCTGACAACCCCAACCAGACTGGACGACCAGTATTCAACGGTTGCACAGTACTTCGTTTCATGACTACACTTGGTACGGTGTAGTAAGATTTCATAATAAAGGGAATATGCGACGTGATTAAATGTTAAGTATGGTTATCAAGTGCTCAACCACTTAGAATATTTTTATTAAAATGTTTACATATGAAATCTTGTGGTCTATATTTATACCGCTGCCGGCATTAAACCTATATCTCACCAACTTTATGTTGACATTTTAAGCATGTTCATTCTCAGGTGATAATTAGAAGCTTCCGCTGCAACATGTTGAATTTAAGCAAGATCTTGAGTATGCATATTTGTGTCAAAAATAAAACTGCATATCCGAGGAATTGTAATGTAATATATGCTAGAAATCGTATTGTTATCATCACATGTAAAGTTTGTAAGTCTAAGATTATCGCTAAACGATAATCATCTTTATATTGTCTAAAGCTTGTATTAACATAAGAGTTATGGTTTGTAATGTAAAATAAATGCAGTTGTTCTTTTAAAAATGTCGCATATAGAGGTCAATACCTCGCAATAAAATCATACGTTATCTAACTCGTTCTTATGGTTAAGGACGGGTTATGACATGTGGTATCAGAGCGGTGGTCTTAGCGAACCAGGTTTGCATTAGTGTGTCTAACTGATAAGTCGTTAGGATACATTAGTAAGTCTGGACTTTGACCGGGTCTGATTTAAAAACCATTGCTTATCATTGTTGGTTAAAATTTATATGTAAATATTATGTAGTACTAATGGGTTAGTTGTTGTGTGATAGATGTCGGGCTCAAAACTTGTTATCACATTCAGCGACTCCGAACCAGAATCTTCAGATGGTGTTCCAGTCATTAACCTATCCGATGACGAAAATAATATCTTTGGGGAAGACTCACAAATTCCGGATGAACCGACTATAGAGAACCCGGAAAGTGAACCCGAGGAGGAAAGTGAACCCGAAGAGGAAAGTGAACCCGAGGAGGAAAATGAACCCGAGGAAGAAATACAGGAAATTACAAAAGACAAGTTCGAACTAGGAAAGAAACGAAAGGCTAATGAACTAGAAAATTCAAATCCCGAGTTTAGTAAGGATGATGTGGCACCAACTCCACTAGACACTACCACCCCTATTCCCGCTATTCCTATTCGTTCTATCCCAGCATCCAGTTCTTCAGTCCCACAGCCAAAATATAGGCAGACCGCTAGGATAAGCGTTAGGCGATTCATTGAACCTAAACGTCTTAGAAAATAGACCAAACGATGCGCTGCCGTATTAAACCATGGGATCATATAATGTTTTGTATAATATTATTAGTGTGGTTTGCTTAATGTTCGATGTAAGATAAGCATATGTAAAATAGTGAAGTGTAAAATGCAATAATTTTCCATGGTTAAGTATTATTTAGATGGTAGTAATAGATTCTGTACTAAGCTATTAAGTATGGACATTAACGGGTAGGTACTACCCTAGATATAATTATAAAACGCTAATAAGAAGAAAAGGCTTTTATAATAATACCTGGTTCATATTATTAATAAGCTATAATGTACTGTAAATATACACTACATCTATAATATTCCATGTGAATAATTATTTTCTTTTCATTCTTATAGAAGAATATGGCGCGATTGAACCGAATGACGGAACAAGAAATCCAGGAACTCATCAATCAGCGAGTGAACGACAGAATGTTATGGGTCGAGGCTGCAAGAGGTGCTGCAGTTAACCCAAATCCTTGTGTGGGGTGCACTTACAAAACTTTTCAAGCTTGCAAGCCCTCATCATTCAGTGGAACAGAAGGACCGATCGGTTTAACCCGGTGGATAGAAAAGATGGAGACTGTGTTTAAAATCAGTGGTTGTGTTGAAAAGGACATGACCAAGTATGCATCGTGCACTTTACAAGATAGTGCACTTACGTGGTGGAAAAATTATGTGAAGGCTGTAGGAGGAGATGTAGCTTATGATACTCCATGGGAAGAATTCAAAACAATGTTAATTAACGAATATTGTCCAAGGAACGAGGTTAGGAAGTTGGAAGATGAATTACGAAGCCTGAAGGTTGTTGGTACTGAAATCACCAACTACAATCAGCGATTCATGGAATTAGTTTTGCTATGTCCTGAATTGGTTCCAACCGAAGAACGGAAGATTGAAATGTACAAAGATGGTTTGCCCAAAAAGGTCAAGGCAAATGTTACAGCATCGAAACCTAAGACAATTCATGAAGCTATAACCATGGCAAATGAGCTAATGGATCAGGTCATCATGGATAAGAAAGTATCCAATACTGATGTGAAGGTATCAGGTAACAAAAGAAAGTGGAATGGAAATTATGATCGAGGTAACCAACAACAATCTTTTAAGAAACAAGAAATCACGCAAGGTGCAGGTAGTGGTTTAAGCTTTGGTTATAAAGGACAAAATCCTTTATGCAACCGATGCCACAAACATCACTCTGGCTACTGTAATGTGGTATGCAACAAATGTAATCGAAAGGGTCATCTTGCTGAAGATTGTAGGGCTCTCGTTACAAATACAAATGGTACCAAGACTCCTGCCACCAATGCAAATAGAACTGCTTTGGCTACCATTACTTGTTATGGGTGTGGAAAACAAGGTCACTATAAGAGCCAGTGTCCGAATCCAGAGAAGAATAATGGATCTGCACGTGGAAGAGCATTTGTTATTAATGCTAGAGAGGCGTGTGAAGACCCGGAGCTTGTTACGGGTACGTTTACCATTAATAACTTATCCGCATCTATTATATTTGATACTGGTGCTGATAGAAGTTACGTGTGTAGAGACTTTCACGCTAAATTGAATTGTTCATCATTACCTCTAGATGCTAAGTACATGATTGAGTTAGCTAATGGTAAACTAATTAAAGCCGATAAAATTTGCCGTGATTGTAAAATAAAGTTAGCCGGAGAAACGTTTAAAATTGATTTGATACCCGTAGAATTAGGAAGTTTTGATGTAATAATCGGCATGGACTGGATGTCCAAAGTAGGAGCAGAAGTTGTGTGTGCCAAGAAGGCAATTCGCATTCCTCGTAAGGATAAAACGCCAGTAATGATTTATGGAGAGAAGGGTAACTCAAAGCTAAAACTCATTAGTTATTTGAAAGCTCAAAAATGCTTGAAGAAAGGGTGCTATGCTATCTTAGCACATGTTAATAAAGTCAAAAAGAAAGAAAAAGAGAAGTGCATCAATGACGTGCCTGTGGCAAGAGATTTTCCTGAAGTATTTCCGGAAGAGTTGCCGGGATTACCTCCATTTAGATCTGTAGAATTTCAAATAGATCTTGTACCAGGAGCTGCACCGGTTGCCCGTGCTCCATATAGACTTGCACCGTCCGAGTTAAAAGAACTTCAGAGTCAGTTAAAAGAATTACTGGATCGTGGATTCATACGACCAAGTACTTCACCGTGGGGAGCTCCAATTTTATTCGTCAAGAAGAAAGACGGATCTTTCCGAATGTGTATAGATTATCGTGAATTAAATAAGTTAACTATCAAGAATCGGTATCCACTACCGAGAATTGACGACTTATTTGATCAACTCCAAGGATCATGTGTGTACTCGAAAATTGACCTAAGATCGGGCTATCATCAATTACGTGTCAAAGAAGAAGATATACCGAAAACTGCTTTTCGGACACGTTACGGTCATTACGAATTTTTGGTCATGCCGTTTGGATTGACGAATGCGCCAGCTGTATTCATGGACCTCATGAATCGAGTTTGTAGTCCATATTTAGATAAGTTTGTTATCATTTTCATTGATGACATTCTTATCTATTCCAAGAGTGAGCAAGAGCATGAGCAGCATTTAAGGTTGATATTAGAGTTGTTGAGAAAAGAACAGCTATATGCTAAATTTTCTAAGTGTGCTTTTTGGTTGAAAGAAGTGCAATTTCTTGGCCACGTTGTTAGTAGCAAAGGAATTCAGGTTGATCCAGCAAAAATTGAAGCCATTGAAAAATGGGAGACTCCTAAGACACCAATGCAGATACGCCAATTTTTGGGTTTAGCCGGTTATTATAGAAGGTTTATTCAAGATTTTTCCCGAATAGCTAAGCCGTTGACAGCATTAACGCAAAAAGGGAAGAAATATGAATGGACTTCTAAGCAGGAGAGTGCATTTCAATTACTGAAAAAGAAGTTGACTACGGCGCCTATTTTATCGTTACCTGAAGGGAACAATGATTTTGAAATATATTGTGACGCTTCGCGACAAGGTTTTGGTTGTGTTCTTATGCAACGAAAGAAAGTTATTGCATACGCATCCCGACAATTGAAGATTCACGAGCGGAATTATACGACTCATGATCTAGAACTGGGAGCAGTCGTGTTTGCATTGAAGATATGGAGACACTACTTGTATGGGGTTAAATGCACTGTGTTTACTGATCATAAAAGCCTTCAACATATTTTCGATCAAAAACAGCTGAACATGAGGCAACGTAGGTGGGTTGAGTTAATAAATGACTATGATTGTGAAATTCGTTATCATCCCGGGAAAGCGAACGTGGTGGCCGACGCTCTAAGCAGAAAGGAACGAGAACCAATTCGAGTACGAGCGATGAACATAAAAATTCGCATGAATCTCAACTCACAAATCAAAGAAGTTCAACGAGAAGCACTTACTAAAGAAAATATAGGAAATGAAATAATGAAGAAGTATGAGAAGCAACTCGTTATGCGGGAAGATGGAATTCGATATTTTGCAAATCGTATTTGGGTACCAAAGTTGGGTGGATTAAGGAAGTTGATATTGAACGAGGCACATAAGACAAGATATTTGATACATCCTGGAGTTGGAAAGATGTACCAAGATCTTAAGACACATTATTGGTGGCCTAATTTAAAGACAGACGTTGCAACATATGTTGGGGAGTGTTTAACTTGTTCCAAAGTCAAAGCAGAACACCAGAAGCCGTCAGGGTTACTTCAACAACCAGAAATTCCAGAATGGAAATGGGACGGTATTACCATGGATTTCATCACGAAGTTACCAAAGACTGCCTGGGGATACGACACCATTTGGGTAATTGTTGATCGTCTTACCAAATCTGCACATTTCTTGCCTATAAAGGAAACGGATAGAATGGAGAAATTATTACGATTATATATAAAGGAAATAGTTTCAAGGCATGGAATACCTATTTCCATTATATCTGATCGTGATAGTAGATTTACCTCAAAGTTCTGGCAATCACTACAGGAGACACTAGGAACTCGTTTGGATATGAGTACTGCATATCATCCGCAAATCGACGGGCAAAGTGAAAGAACAATTCAGACTCTTGAAGACATGCTCAGGGCATGTGTGATCGATTTTGGAAACGGATGGGATAAATATCTACCGTTAGCAGAATTCTCGTATAATAATAGTTATCATGCGAGCATTAAAGCTGCACCATTCGAAGCACTGTATGGAAGGAAGTGTAGATCTCCTATCTGTTGGAATGAAGTAGGAGATCGACAATTAACTGGTCCCGAGATCATACACGAAACGACTGAAAAGATAGTACAAATTAAGGAGAGATTGAAAACAGCCCGTAGTCGCCAAAAGAGCTACGCAGATGTCCGAAGGAAACCATTAGAGTTTCAGATCGGTGACATGGTTATGTTAAAGGTGTCACCATGGAAAGGAGTAATACGCTTCGGAAAAAGGGGTAAACTGAACCCAAGATATGTAGGCCCGTTCAAGATCATCGAACGCATTGGACCGGTAGCTTATCGACTCGAGTTACCGCAACAACTCGCCGGAGTACATAATACATTTCACGTCTTGAACCTTAAGAAGTGTCTTGCAAAGGAAGACCTCACCATTCCTCTTGAAGAAATCCATGTCTACGAGAAACTACAATTCATCGAAGAACCAATCGAAATCATGGATCGTGAAGTTAAACGGCTCAAGCAGAGCAACATACCGATAATTAAGGTTCGTTGGAATGCTCGAAGGGGTCCCGAGTTTACTTGGCAACGAGAGGATCAAATGAAACAAAAGTATCCACACTTGTTTCCCGATGACGCAAAATAGGTACAATTTTAAAATTTCGGGACGAAATTTATTTAACGGGTAGGTACTGTAATGACCCGCACTTTTTCGATCGTTCTATACTTATAAGATTAATATTTACATAAATTAAACCTTACCAACATGACAAGCAATCCAAATTGTTGAGACTTATGCCTTCGAAAAGAGTTTTACACAACGTTTGACCGTCTAGTTTGACCGATGATATCACGAACTATATAACATATGATAATTATACGTTTGTATATATATATGTATATATACATATTTAACATGATCTAAGAATGTTTTAATACCTCATTTTGTATTAATAACAATAAGTTACAAGTATATTTTGAAACTACTAACCTAAGTTTTCAAAACGATAACCATACGTAACGTTATTTGACATAAATACTTATGACCTATAATGTTTATACATATATCGTATAAGTAATGTATTTAATCACTTTTAAGGACTTAAATACATAAAACAATATAAGTATATTCACAAAAGATAGCTATATTTGAATTCTCATTCCATTTTTCACAAGATTTCTATACGTATATCTAGAGTACATGTACTCGTATCATACCTAACCTCTATACGTATTTACTATTGGTATATACACATCAAATCACCACCAAACAGCCCTTGTTCAATGCCTTATGTATAAGGTAACTACTTTTGTTATCTAGTATGACAATTTCACATGATTAAAAGATTTTTTCACAAAATTACAAACTTATACACCTTTTACACCACCATTTATACTCCATTCCATTTTCATTTTACTACACATTTCCTTTAACTAAAACACACACACTTTTAAGAGCCTTAACCTCCATAACCATTCAGCTAATATCCATGAAGATCTAGCCATAAAAACATCACTTAATCACCATAAGAAAACTCTTACAAAAACACTTCAAGAATCCTTCCAAGAACACAAGTTTACTTCCAATCTTTCATCCAATTCCATCACCCTTTTGGTTCTAGGTTCTTACTCCTCTTTTACAGCAATCTTGTCCAAGTAACTTGAGGTAGTAACTTTGTTCATAACCTTATTCGATTCATATATATATATAGCTATCTTATTTTGTGGTATAAAATTTTAACAACAAGAACATAGTTTGAATGTTTTCAAACTTGTTTGCAAACTAAATAGATCCTTCTAACTTAACTTTTAAAATACTTCAAGACCTGTAATATAACTTAAATATATGCTAATTTAACAAGGTATAACTTGGTTTTTCAAAGAACATCTTAAAAACGGTTTTTACGACGTCGGAGTGCAACCGGGGGCTGTTTTGGGTTGGATAATTAAAAAACATCTTAAACTTTGAATTGGAGGTTTATTTTCTGGAAAAATGATTTTTACTATGAATATGATAACACATAAAAATTTCATGATTTAACTCAAAGTATAAGTATTTTTAGAAAAATAATCATTTAAGGTTGTTTACATGATGGAAAATGATTAACTTCATAAGTTTCACTAAAGTTTGACCTATGACCTGTAATTTCGAATACAAACTAAGGTATTTATAGTTCATAGTCTTAAAGAGGGACTCGATCCAAGGAAGTGGCAAGTTGAACCAACGAAAACGGAGTTGTAACGAAGAAACTACGACCAAAACAAAATCGGATATCCAAAACTAGTTTAGCTACGAAAATAATTGGAGAAAATTAAATAAATCACATCTTTTTAAAATAACATGATATTTTATATATATGTACTCATAATTTAATTTTATATGGTTCAGGATCACCCGTAAACAATACGAGAAGATTAATCATAAGATCCCATGATTGTACGCAACACGTCATTTGACAACACCGGTACTTTATGTACGCAACACGTCATTTGACAACACCGGTACCGTGGGTCAAGATTAATCTCGACCAATACATATACGATGGGGGTTTTATTTATTTCATTGGGGGTTTATTAAACACCTAAAAATGAACCATTAAAATTGAATTACTAACATCGGACTGCTAACTACGGACTAAGGAATTATTAAAAGTATTAAAAGTATTATAAGTATATATATGTGACGTTTGTTTAAAATGAAAATATATTGATAAATTATATATGGATAGGTTCGTGATATCAATCGGAGACCAAGTCGAAATTACATATCTTCAAGACAAAAGTGAGTATATAGTCCCACTTTTAAACTCTAAATATTTCGGGATGAGAATACATGTATTTTATGTTTTACGTTATGGACACAAGTAACTGAAAAATATATTCTACGTTGAGTTGTACCACTGGCATACTTCCCTGTAGCTTGGTAACTATTATTTACAGCGGTATTGTAAACGCGAATCCTGTTGATAGATCTATCGGGCCTGACAACCCCAACCGGACTGGACGACCAGTATTCAACGGTTGCACAGTACTTCGTTTCATGACTACACTTGGTACGGTGTAGTAAGATTTCATAATAAAGGGAATATGCGACGTGATTAAATGTTAAGTATGGTTATCAAGTGCTCAACCACTTAGAATATTTTTATTAAAATGTTTACATATGAAATCTTGTGGTCTATATTTATACCGCTGCCGGCATTAAACCTATATCTCACCAACTTTATGTTGACGTTTTAAGCATGTTCATTCTCAGGTGATAATTAGAAGCTTCCGCTGCAACATGTTGAATTTAAGCAAGATCTTGAGTATGCATATTTGTGTCAAAAATAAAACTGCATATCCGAGGAATTGTAATGTAATATATGCTAGAAATCGTATTGTTATCATCACATGTAAAGTTTGTAAGTCTAAGATTATCGCTAAACGATAATCATCTTTATATTGTCTAAAGCTTGTATTAACATAAGAGTTATGGTTTGTAATGTAAAATAAATGCAGTTGTTCTTTTAAAAATGTCGCATATAGAGGTCAATACCTCGCAATGAAATCATACGTTATCTAACTCGTTCTTATGGTTAAGGACGGGTTATGACAAGTGCCGAATCATTTTGCTCCTCCGGTGCCGGTGGTGGTGGTTGTTGTTACTGTTGTGGCTGTTCCGGTTGTTGTTGTTATTGTTGTTGTTCCTCAGGTTGTTGCTCATTGGGTTGTAGTTATTGTTATTGGTCTGCCATTGATGAATAATGAAGATGAATGTTTGAATGTTTTGAAGATTTGGGGATTATTGAGAGAAGAATGTGATTTTGGAAATTTTAATAACCGAAGGTTATTATGGAAAATGAATCACCCTATTTAACCTTTTGGATTGGTGAAAAGTGCAGGAGAGAGAAAATGGTAACTATCATCTGCAGGCGTGTGGGCAAACGTGACAGACTGGCATGTTTTTGAAGGGACATAGATTGTTGACATGACGTTTAGTCAGCTTGAACACTCATCACTCCCATTACGCATTAAATGCAGTAGGTTTTAATTCAAAAAATGAAGTTAAAGACCACAAAATAACGTTTGTATTAAATATAAAAATTCTTTTATTACATTTAATATGTCGTGTATTTAATTTAAATCATTGGAATTAAATGAGTTTCAGTTTTAAGGTATCATTTTAATGTTGTGAGCTATTACTTCATTTTGTACATTGTGTAACCATGACATAAAAGACCTTGTTGTGCTGATTGTTTGGCATGTAGGCAGTAAGTAAAGATTTGTGCCTTACTAGTTTACCCTACATGCTGTAGAACCAGTACACCAACAAAGTTGTCTTTTATTTTAGATTTCAAGCATACCCAGCTCAGAGATGAGGTAGTTAAAACGTTTCTCATCTAAGGGCTTTGTGAAAAGATCTGCTAACTGCTGGTCTGTTGAAATGAAGTGAAGCTCCACATCTCCTTTTTGAACATGATCCCTTATAAAGTGATATCGAACATCAATGTGCTTTGTCCATGAGTGCATCACATGATTGTTGGTAATGGCAATTGTACTGGTGTTGTCACAGTAGATTGGAGTTTTTGTAACATGGACACCATAGTTATTCAGCTAGCTTTGCATTCACAGTACTTGAGCAGTACAGCTCCCAGCAGAAATATATTATGCCTCAGCAGTAGATGTGAACACAGTGTTTTGCTTTTTGCTCGTCCAGCTGACTAGCCTACCACCAAGTAACTGGCAACCACCAGTAGTACTTTTCCTGTCTATGAATTTTTCACAGCTTCTGCCCAGTATGAATATTTCAACCCAGACTCAGCTAACATAGATCTTGCTGCTTCAATGAGAGTTCTGTTTCTTCTTTCTGCAACACCATTTTGTTGTGGTGTTCTCACAGCATAAGAGTTTTGTGAAATACCTTTGTCAGCACAAAATTCTTCCAATGTTGCATTTCTGAATTCTGTACCATGATCACTTCTTAGCTGCTTCAACAGTTGCCCATTCAATAATTCCATCCTCATGATAAAATTGATAATTTCATTAGCAACTTCACTCTTTTGCTTCAAAAAGAATACACAAGCGTATCTGAAATAATCATCAATAATAATCAGTGTATACTTCTTCCCACTACAGCTAACTACATTAACAGGACCAAAAATGTGATGCCCCATCCAAAACCTCTATGGTACGGATCATCAACAACAGGTCTAGTACACGATATAACACTATATGTTGTTTTAAAACAAAGTTTTGCATTCATAAAAGATAATTTTTTTCCAATGACAAATGTTTTACAAAAGTAACGTGCTTCTACGGATAGAAAGCATTAATAAAAGTATGTGACACTTAGGTCATTACAAAGCCATGGTTCGAATATAACATAAGTAGTGAATGCAAAATAAAAAGTCCATGATTAAGAGACATCTCTAACAATGCAGAGTACAGCGGAAGTCTAACACAACAAGTCTATTACAGCGGAAGCAATTTCATCTAAGCACCTGAGAAATAACATGATTTAAAAAGTCAACACGAATGTTGGTAAGCTATAGTTTTATTGTAAATAATAAAGTAATGTAGACTACGAGATTTTGTATTCAAAACAGTATGAAAAGTATATGCTTAACCGTGGGCGCTTGGTAACTAACTTAACAAAGAAATATATAAATCACCCCCTAAAAGTACACTTGGCGACTGCGTTAAAATAGATGAAGTATTAAATGCCCGTTAAATGCTAGCGTGATTAGCCCGAGTGGGGATGTCAAACCCTATGGATCCATATCTAAGATTTGCGTCTACCGGTTCATAAACCAATAGTTAAACATTAACGAGCTAAGGGGAAACTTTGTGCCGTTATGTCACACACACATATATAAAGTTAAAGTACTCGTGTCTAGAATGTAAAACATAAAAAGAGCATATATTCTCAGTCCCAAAAATAGTTAAAGTAAAAAGGGAGCTATAACTCACAGTGGATGCACTGTAAAGTCGATACGAAAGTGTAAGCAAGTAATAAGTCGGTCCAAAAGGTCCTCAACCTAATTTAATGGTTACTAAGTCAGTAAATCATCCTAAAAAGTTTAAAAGTAAGTAAGTTAAGTCTTAAGTATCGTCATTATCATCATATGTAAAAGATAAAGTAAGTTTTCAACGAAAATACAGGTCGAAAGAAAAAGCTGAATTCGAACAGCCGCTACGACCTCTACACAAACTGAAATGACGTGCGGCCAGTGGCCAGGGCTCCGTTTGTGAGTCCTCTTATCGCTTTCCGAAATTAAGATCCTAACTTGATGTCGTTTTACCTTGGCGACGGTCAAAATGCGAGTAGGTCAGAAAATTCAGCATGTCGTTACGAAGTTGTAGTGAACTTCGAAAGACTATAAATCTTAAACCGTGTATCGGATTTAGGCGAGTCTTAAACGAAAAGTCATCTACACATCCCGAAATTTCTGGAAATCAATTTTCCAGAAGCTCTAGGAGTCAGGTTAGACCCGTAAAAACAGATTCAAGTGCTCCGGTGGGTTTCTTGGTGTTTGATGTTTATCACGGTTCTCATCCTTGATGCGTATAAGCCTCAAGTGTACAACTCTTGATGTTTTAGCATCATTTTGACCAAGTTTTAACCATCAACACACAATGTCAAGACTAAAAAAAGAAGTACAACTCATTTAAGAGTTTTAGAAGGATGATGAACCAAAGTTACATCAAGTTCTTAGTTTAGACACAAGTACAAGTTCTATTTGGAATTTTAAGCTATAAACTTGAATTCAAACCAAACAAGCAAGACCTTAAGTTATAGAACTTAGATCTTAGCTAAATATTGAAGACCTTGAACTAAAAAGTCTAGATCTTGTTGATGTTATGCGAGGTGTATATAAAATAGCTTATATTTTACAAGGAAATACTATTAAATATGATACAATTTTACACAAGATATTTATTTATTTATAGAATGGATATACTTAAACCTTGCTACAACACTTATAGGCAGTGTACCTAATCGTACAGTAGTGTAGTTTTTAGTAAGTCCGGTTCGTTCCACAGGGAATCTTTTTCACAAAGCTTAACGCTATATTAGTTTAAATTTATAAAAATACAAATATATATATAAGTAATATTATTATTATAAAGGGGAGTTTTTACCGTTTAATGACCGGTTTGTCGATTTTAAAAACTTTAGTCGCAGTTAAAACCAAATGTAAAATATTAAAAATAAATAAAAGACTTAATTTAAAGCGTAAAGTAAATAACGATAATGAAATTGCGATAAATAAAAGTGCGATAATTAAAAAGTACGATAATTAAAAGTGCAATTAAATACAATAACAATAAATAAAAGTGCGATAATTAGAAGTGTAATTAAATATAAAATAAAGGAAATTAAATATGAAATAAAAGAATTATGCTTATTTAAACTTCCGTAATCATGATGTTTGACGTGTTGATTTTAGTTTTATGCCCATGGGTTAATTGTCCTTTGTCCTGGATTATTTAATATGTCCGTCTAGTTTTTGTCCATAACAGTCTATCAGTCATAAATATAAAGTGCGAGTTTCTTCGTCAAATTATCCTTATACCCGAAGTCAAATATTCCAACTAATTGGGGACTTAAACTGTAAAAAATTTTTAATACTTTGTTTAATAATTACACCAGGATGTCGACTGAGTGTAACCCAAGGTTTTAATACTTTGTTATCAATTATGCCAAGTGTCCTTGTACATAATTTCACCCCTGTTTTAATAATTCTAGTGGCTATTAATCCATTCCCGTGTCTGGTTAAATGAACGATTATTCGTACATATAAATACCCCGCCCATCGTGTCCGATTGAGTGTATATGGTTATTTATAGGGACGCCCAATTGTAAATCTTTATATTAACATTAACAAACTATCATTTAGTTAAAATAATATAAAGCCCATTAATAGCCCATAGTCTAATTTCCACAGGTTTCGTTCTTTTGTCCAAACCCCAATTATGGTACAAAGCCCAATTACCCAATTTTAATATTTAGTCCAACATCATGATTACTTCGGATTAAATAAGCATAATAATAACTTAGCTACGAGACATTAATGTAAAAAGGTTGAACATAACTTACAATGATTAAAAATAGCGTAGCGTTACACGGACATAATTTCGACTTACACCCTTACAACATTCGCTAACATACCCTTATTATTAGAATTAAAATTAAAATATAAATAGATATATACTACGTATGAATGAGGAGAAGAAAAGGTGTGTTTTGAGAGACTCCGAATGCCTTTCTTTTATAGGCAAATATTGATTTCAAATTTTCATTTATGACCCCTTAACTATGCTCAATTAACAACTTTTTATTATTTATTATTATTCTTATTATGAATTATTTAAATATTATATTATATTCTTGTGCATAGTTGACTTGTACTTTTAGCCCCGTTGCGTCGAGCGTTGAAAGTTGGTTAATGTCCCGGTTCCGGATTTTCGAACGCCTTTTCGTATAATTTAATATCTTGTACTTTGCGTTTTGCAGCTTGTACTTTTGTAATTTTGAGACGTTTCTCATCAATAAATTGAAACCTCTTTGATTGTATTTTGTACTTTTGAGCTTTTTGGCCGTTTGCGTCTTCAATTCGTCGAATCTGTCTTTTGTCTTCACCTTTTATTATTTAAACGAAAATTACTTGTAAATAGGACAACTGCAACTAAAAACTTGTCTTTCTTGAGGAATAATGCTATGAAATATATGTTCGTTTTTAGCATTATCACTTGTGTTCTAGGTGAAACCCTAAGTTATAGAACTTAGACTTTCAACTTTTACAAAACCTTAAGTTATAAAACTTAGATTCTTACAATGTAGAATGAATATAAGCTAATGAGCCTTTGTTTTAACAAGTTGGATGACCATAAGTTACATAACTTAGATCAAACTCAGATAAGTGAAAGTTATAAGCTAGTAATGAACAAGTTCAAGCTTGGATTCTTCACATAAAGAATGAATATAAGCTATGAGATCAAAGTTATGAGATCAAAGAATGAATACAAGCTTGGATTCTTCACAATGTAGAATGAATATAAGCTATGAGATCAAAGTTATCAAGTAATCTTTGACCAAGGAAACATATACAAGTCGAAATACATAAGATCAAGAAAGAAATTAAAGCTAGTAATGAACAAGTTCAAGCTTGGATTCTTCACATAAAGAGATATCAAGCTTGAAGCTTGAATCTTCATACAATAAACCTTAAGTTTCCAATACTTGAACAAAAGAAGATCTTAAAGTTTTTAAACTTTAGATCTTTACAAGTTTTCATGTAGAACCAAAAGACACAAAGCTTCAATCCTTGTTCTTGCTTCTTCATCATACAAGATATTGAAGCTTGCAAGATAGTATAAGGATTCAAGTTACAAAAACCAAAATCCAAGAACAATAAGGATGATGATGATGCTACGGTTTTGAAGAAAAAAGAAAGAAAGAAATGAAGTTTAAAACTTACAACTAGAGAGGATTTCTTAGCGTGAGAAAGTAGTGAGAAACTAGAGAGATTTCTGTGTGTTTTGGTTTGAAAATGAGAGTGAAAGTTGGAAAATAAAAATGGTGGTGAGGGTGATTAAAGGCCGACAGTTTATGGGGTGTGGAGGGGGACCATTTTGGCTTAACATGGGTGGTGGTACAAGGGTGATGTGTGCATGTTGGGAAGCATGTAGCATGGTGTTAAAAATGTAAGAAAGGGTACATAAGCATGCTAGTAATTTTGTCTTATAACTTGGTGGATTTGTTTTATGTCTTAATGGATTCATAAGTCCATTAAGATGGGCTAATTTACTAGTCCATTAGCTAGAGTAGGGTGGGCCTTGCTGATCTTAGTCCATTAAGGTGATAAGCCCATTAATATTAACTAGTGTGCATTAATAAAACACTAAGCATAATTAAGAAATCAACGAAGTTCATAATTGTCATTAAGGAGTACAATTAAGATTAAGTAGTCATAATACTCCAATTATGACCAAGGTTTAACGTGTACCAAGTACGTATCTCGTTCTAAACGACTAGTGACACTAACGGTCATAAATGCATTCGAGGATCAAGTTAAGTAATTAAGCACTCAATAACACGTTGTAAGGTATTAACAAGAGTAATTAGCATGGATAATGACACCAGAATATTATCCAGCTCAGTACGCACATATACGCAGATTCGTGAAAGTATAAAGTATAAATATAAGTCAAAAAAGTCAGGTTGTTACATTACCCACCTGTTAAAGAAAATTTTGTCCCGAAATTTTAAGCTGAGGTAGACGGCAGGGTCGCGAAGATGTGAGGATATTTCTGCTTCATCTGATCCTCTCGCTCCTAAGTAAATTCGGGTCCTCGTTTAGCGTTCTAACGGACTCGGATGATTGGAATCTTGCTTTGCTTCAAGGTCTTGACCTCGCGGTCCATGACCTCAACAAGTTCTTCTACGAAGTGGAGTTTGTCATCAGTCGTAAGCACATCGAGGGGTATGACAAGTTCCTGTTCGGCAAGACACTTTTTCAGGTTCGACATGTGGAAAGTGGGATGAACGGAACTTAATTGAGTCGAAAGATCTAAATGGTAAGAAACGGGTCCAACACTCTCCTAGATTTCAAAAGGACCAATATATCGCGGATTTAGCTTTCCACGCTTTTCAAAACGAATTACACCTTTCCAAGGTGCGACTTTTAACATTTCTCGGTCACCCACTTGGAATTCGAGATCTTTACGTCTAATGTCGGCATAGCTCTTTTGACGATTACGGCCCGTATTGAGCCTTTCTTGGATTTGAACGATCTTCTCGGTTGTTACATGGATGAGTTCAGGTTCGGTGATTTGCTTATCACCCACTTCGGCCCAACAAATAGGAGAACGACTTTTACGACCATATAAAGCTTCGAAAGGTGCGGTGTTAATACTTGAGTGGCAACTATTGTTGTAAGAGAATTCTTCTAGAGGCAAATACTTTTCCCAAGCTTTTCTGATGTCCATAACACAATCTCGCAACATGTCTTCCAAGGTTTGAATCGTGCGTTCGCTTTGTCCGTCGATTTGTAGGTGATATGCGGTACTCATGTCTAAACGTGTTCCCAAGGCTTCTTGTAAGGAACGCCAAAATCTAGAAGCGAAACGGGCATCTCGGTCAGAAATAACTGATAATGGTACACCGTGACGGGATACAATTTCATTTATGTACAGTTGTGCAAGTTTGTCCATTTTATCGGTTTCTTTCATGGCTAGGAAGAGAGCGGATTTAGTGAGATGGTCAATAATAACCCAAATGATATCATAACTGCCTACCGTTTTCGGTAGTTTCGTGATAAAGTTGATATCGCATAATTCATACGCATTTTCCTTAGCGATATCGGGTACATTTTGGTCCTTTTGGATACGATTTGGTGTTATTTTGATAAGTGTTGTGAAAGTTTGAGTTCCAAGACCAATAAGGTTATATTTGAAGTTATTTGATGGTTTTGGTGATTTTTTATGTAAACGAGTGAAAGAGTTTGGTTCGCTTCGAGTTTTGACGAATATTAGTGAGTTTTCAGCTCAGATTCAGCAAAAGAGGCCTGGAGCGCCGCTCAGAAATGTGGAGCGCCGCTCAAGTAGGCTAGAAATCCAGTTCGACAGTTTGCAGGTGGCCAGAAATCAAAGACACAGCAAATGGCGCGCCGCGCCACTATTGGAGCGCCGCTCCAATTTTAGCCGGATTCAGAATGGACCTAATTATTCACTTTTGCATCCAGACGAATTCTAGCAGCTTTTTACCCTAATTATTCACTTTTGCATCCAGACGAATTCTAGCAGCTTTTTGATAAAAAAAAGGGTGATTTTTGGGGAACCCCAAGATCATTCTAACACATCAATCATTACGGAAACGCGTCTCGATCCGTTCATCATTCAAGAACACAATTTTCATTAGCTTTAATTCTTATCTTCATAATGAATACTCTTAATTGTTTATTTGTGATTTTGGTTTTAGCCATGGTTGGCTGAGCACTTTAATGTTTGTCTAGATTGAATATTCGTATGTGTTTGGATGATAGTTTAATGTTTTATTGATTAATGCATGATAATTATGAGTTTTGATTAAGAACCATTCTTGTGGGTGTTGATTATTGTTACTAGATTGATTAGTGATCTTGTTTGAACAAAGGGAACCCTGTTTCAATTTAGTACACTAGTTTTCAATTGATTTGTCTTAACCAATTGGGTGCTTACTGGACCAAGTGGGTAAACCGGGTAACATAGATAAAACAAAATAGGAGTGAATTGTGTGGAGCGAATGCGTAACCAATTGAATCTTAATATTATAATTAGTTAATTACTGAGTCACAAACGAAAGAGGACTTTGGTGAAAGGGAACCCTAAGCCAATAAATCCAAGTTTGACGTGTTTGCTAAAAGAGAACTCTGGGTAAACGACTCTGTAGTTGCATGTATTGATAAATTGAACTAGTGCTTAATAACAAATCATCAAACAGTGTTAATAGGAGATCTAGACGAACATTCTTTTATCTATTGAATTCAAATATCTTTACTTTTAGTTGAGTCTGCATTTAATTATTATAAACTTAAAAATACAAAAATATTGTTCTTTTACTTTTAATCAATCTTTGATTTGGCTAATCGTTAAATAGCCACAAAACAAACTATCTCATACTTTCGATTTTCATAGATTAACTTAGTTTATTTTATTAGTTACAATCTTAATTCTCACGTTTAAACTGTCCTTGGAACGATTTCGTAATTACCAACTTTATACTATTGCACGATCGGGTACACTGCCCGTTAGTGTGTAGTAATCTTTTAACCGGCATTTTCCATTGATAAATAATATACTAGATTTCACAAATCAAAAGTCCATCGTTATTCTTTCCCACTTCCATTACGGGATTTCGGGTTGTTGAAGTAACCCAGATGGCCTTTGATGTTCGGCTTTAACCTTGGAATAAGTTAAACACTTTCCAACATAAGTAGCAATGTCCTTTTTAAGGTTCAGCCACCAATATTGTTCTTTGAGATTGTGGTACATCTTACCGGCCCCTGGATGAATCGAATACCTTGACTTATGGGCTTCGTCTAGAATAATGCTTCGTAAATCCCCATAACTAGGTACCCAAATTCTTCCGGCGAAATATCAGAGCCCGGTCTCTTTAACCTCGAATCAAGAGGCGAGAACGTTCAAGCGTTCGTGAGAAATATTTTCATCTTTGAGAGCCTCACCTTGGGCTACACGGATTTGGCAATTGAGATTTATGTGGATAGTGATGTTTAAGGCTCGAACACGAAGAGGTACCATTCTCTCCTTTAAGCTCATGGCATCGGCTACTACATTTGCCTTCCAGGGATGGTAACGAAGTTCACAATCGTAATCGTTCAATGTTTTGATCCACCGTCGTTGTCTCATATTCAGTTGTTTTTGATCAAAAATGTGTTGGAGGTTTTTGTGGTCGGTGAAGATGGTACCTTTGGTTCCTTAAAGATAGTGTCTCCACAATTTAAGTGCAAAGACAATGGCTCTAAGTTCAAAATCGTGTGTCGTGTAGTTTCGTTCGTGAATTTTCAATTGTCATGAGGCATAAGCAATAACTTTCTTTCGTTGCATCAATACACACCCAAAGCCATGTTTCGAGGCATCGCAATATACAATAAAGTCATCTTTGCCATCGGGAAGGGATAAGATAGGAGCGGTGGTTAACTTTTTCTTTAAGGTTTGGAACGTCGTCTCTTGTTCGGCCGCCCAAACGAATTTCTTCCCTTTATGAGTTAACGCGGTTAAAGGATGTGAAATCAAAGAGAAACCTTCGATGAATCTACGATAATAACCGGCGAGGCCTAAAAATTGACGAATATGAGTAGGAGTGGTGGGGGTTTCCCAATTACTAATGGCTTCGATTTTTGCGGGATCGACTTTAATACCTTGATCGCTTACAACATGACCAAGAAATTGAACTTCCTTTAACCAATATTCACACTTGGAGAATTTGGCATAGAGTTGTTCTTGTCTCAAGAGTTTAAGCACGAGTCGAAGGTGTTGTTCGTATTCTTCTTCGCTTTTTGAATAGATTAAGATATCATCTATGAATACGATGATGAATTTGTCAAGATACAGCTTGCACATGCGGTTCATAAGATCCATAAATACAGCAGGTGCATTAGTCAAACCAAATGGCATCACAAGAAACTCATAATGACCATAACAAGTTCGGAACGCAGTCTTAGGGACATCGCCCTCCTTCACCCTCAACTGGTGATAACCTGATCGCAAATCAATCTTAGAGTAAATGCTTGATCCTTGCAGCTGATCGAATAGATCATCAATCCTGGCAAGGGGATACCGGTTCTTGATTGTCAACTTATTTAGTTAGCGATAATCGATACACATTCAGAAAGATCCGTCCTTCTTCTTTACGAACAAAACGGGAGCGCCCCAAGGAGAAGAACTTGGTCAAATAAATCCACGGTCTAGCAGTTCTTGTAGCTGACTCTGCAAATCTTGCATTTCGGTTGGTGCAAGTCGATAAGGTGCGTGAGCTACAGGTGCAGCTCCTGGCACTAGATCAATCTGAAACTCCACTAATCGCGGTGGGGGTAATCCCGGCAACTCTTTTGGAAAAACTTCAGGGAATTCGTTCACAATCGGTACATCCTTCACGCTTTTCTCCTCAGCTTCCAACTTTTTTACATGCGCCAAAATAGCAAAATGCCCTTTTCTCATGACCTTCTGTGCCTTCATACAACTGATAAGGTTCAGCCTTGGGCTACATCTCTCCCCGTAAACTATTAATGGCACACCATTCTCGCGAGGTATACGAATAATCTTCTCTCCACAAACAACTTCTGCTTTTACCTTAGACAGCCAGTCCATGCCGACTATCACGTCAAAGCTTCCCAACTTAATGGGTATAAAGTCAATCTTAAAATCCACACCAGCTAAATTTATTATACTTTCGCGACAAATTTGATCAGCTTTCTCAAATTTCCCATTAGCCACCTCAACAAGATATTTATCATCCAAAGGAACTAATGACTAATTTAACTTAGAGAAAAAATGTCTACACATATAACTCCTATCGGCACCAGTATCAAATAAGACATAAGCTAATAGTTTTTTGACAGTGAATGTACCTGTAACCAAGTCAGGATCCTCGCGGGCATCTCTGGTGTTCAGGTTAAAGACTCTTCCATGTGTAGGCCCGCCATCCTTCTTCTTGTTGGGACATTCGTTCTTAAAATGACCCGTTGGCCACACTCGAAGCACTTCTTTGACGCATTCAGGTTCGCTTTCACAGTTGAAGTGTTGATCCTACAATCCTTGCCGATGTGTCCCTTCCTCTTACATTTCTCACACACCACATTGCAGTAACCAGTATGATGCTTATAGCATCTCTTACACTGAAGAAGGTTACCTTTGTAGTTAGGGTTCCTCCCCTCATTGTTACTCCTAAAGTTCTCATGCCTCTTGACTGGATTCTGATCAATACCTTTACCTTTGTTTCCATCCCATTTGCGCTTCCCATTACTTGCTCTAGACCCTGATTGCACCTTTTCTGGCTCTTGGCGGATAACCTGATCCATCAAGGTGTGCGCCATACGCATAGCTTCCTGGACATTCCCTGGTTTTGAAGAAGTGACATTCCCCTGAATGTCTTTGGGAAGTCCCCACAGATACCGCTCCAACCATTGGTACTCAGGAGTAACCATTGTGGGGCACATTAAGGCTAACTCCAAGAATCTCCGATCATAACCATCAAGGTCAGTTCCTAAGACCTTCAATCCCCAAAATTCCATCTTCATCTTTTAAATTTCGGTTCTAGGGCAGTATTCCTCGATCATAGCCCTCTTGAACTCTTCCCATGTTGTTGCATAAGCTTTATCAATTCCCTGAGCCTGGGAAAATGTGTTCCACCATGTCAAAGCGCCATCCGACAGAGTACCGGATGCGTACTTAGTCCTGTTCGCGTTGGAGCAGTTGCTAACCCGAAATACCGATTCTAACTTTTCAAACCATCTTGTTAACCCAACTAGTCCTTCCGTTCCACTGAAGGTCTGTGGCTTGCAACTCATAAATTCTTTATAAGTGCACCCATTCTGAACAATTCGGTTAGCCATCAGAGCTTGTGCAGGGTTGAGATTCGCCATGGCTATGGCCACTCGAGTAGCCACCATTTCCTCAATTTGTGCTGCAGTGGGTATTTCTATTGGACCTCTCCTTGCTGCCATTGATCTTCCATACAAAATTTTTGACTTAAGTCAAAATTCATTATTCAATAATTAATAATATCATAGTAATACGGTAATCAATTATTCAGTTAACAAAATACTTGTTAACTAAGTATGGCAAACTAGTTACAGATATCATATATCCATCATAAAATAACTTAAAGAAAACTTCGTACAATTAATCAAACAACATCAAGTTCCATACATAATAAGAAAGAGTCGCATACAACTTCATAAGTTTTCGTACAATACACAAATGAAATCATGAAAGTACTAATGGAAATACAAAATGAAATCTAATACATAAGTCCTATGGAGATGGAGGATAAATGACGTCCATCAGGTGGGACACCTGGTCCTCGAGCTCAGTCACCCGGGCACGTAAGGCACGTACTTCCCTCATCAGCTCCTCGATGGTGGGAGGTGTCGGTGGGGTAGGTGGTGCATGTGGCGCAGGTGATGCAGATGGTGCAGGTGGCGCAGGTGGTGCAGATGTAGCACTAGAAGTATATGGCGCATTACGGGCGACCTTACGCACAAATGGGTCAGGAGGTATCGGCACAACCCGCTTACGAGCAGTGATCCTAACCAACTGTCCCTGCGTTTTCAAGAATGGCTTGTCCCCATTTCCCCCGAGAATGAAGGTACCGTCGTAGTGGTAACGCTTCTTCGGCGCGGTAGAGGGTGGCGGTATAGGCTCCTCCTAGGGGTGCTCCTCAGAATCCTCCTCGGGATCCTCCTCACTGGTCTCGTCTGATGATAAACTGTCTGAGTGTCTGAGGGTGGTGCAGGTGCATCACGTGTGGGCGAATATGTCCCGCCGGTGGTCATGATCCGATGTCTGCCAGGTGAAATCGACACAACCCGCCCGTCGGCGGTACATCTGACCCAGTGTCCACATTCGTTAAGAAATGGACGGTCCCCGTTTATCCCAGGGATCACGGTACCATCAAAATGATACTGTGGCTCCGGGAAACTAGGGCTGGGTGGAGCTGGGATCTCCTTGGGATCCTCATCACTGTCAGAAATGACCATCAGGTCAGGCGAGTGACTACTATCCCCAGAAGATGAGTCATCGGAGTCGTCGGAGGGTAGTGGTGACGGAATAGGGGAGTCAACAACAACAGTCGGCGAAGTAGCAGACGAGTCCGAATCACTCTCCAAGTCAATAATCATAGGTGGTATGTCCGGCATCTGAACAAGGAAAAATGAATTTTTCCAAGTCAGTATGATATATAGTAAGCATGTAATCAGGCATGATAACAACAGCAGCGTAGATCATCTACCGTAGTACATAGCATGGCAATAATAGTATCATACAGCAGTATCATGCAATCAAAAGCAGATAGTAGTAGCATGCAGTAGTAATAAGTAGTAACATGCAGTAGTACCGCAGAATCAAGTAAACGATCAAGTTGTAGATTAGTCCAATTAGTGAATCCTAATCAAATCGGTCAAGACACACTAATGCAGACTCATTCCCTACAACTAATGTTTTGATACCAAATGTGATGCCCCGTCTACAACCTCTATGGTACGGATCATCAACAACAGGTCCATTACACGGTATAACACTATATGCTATTTTAAAACAAAGTTTTGCATTCATAAAAGATAATGTTTTTCCATCGACAAATATTTTACAAAAGTAACGTGCTTCTACGGGTAGAAAGCATGAATAAAAGTACGTGACACTTAGGTTATTACAAAGCCATGATTCGAATATAACATAAGTAGTGAATGCAAAATAAAAAGTCCATGATTAAGAGACATCTCTAACAATACAGAGTACAGTGGAAGTCTAACACAGCAAGTCTATTACAGCGGAAGCAAGTCCATTTAAGCACCTGAGAAATAACATGCTCTAAAAAGTCAACACGAATGTTGGTGAGCTATAGTTTTATTGTAAACAATAAAGTAATGTAGACCACGAGAGTTTGTATTCAAAACAGTATGAAAAGTATATGCTTAACCATGGGCACTTGGTAACTAACTTAACAAAGAAATATATAA
Source organism: Rutidosis leptorrhynchoides (assembly GCF_046630445.1). Classification (NCBI taxonomy): domain Eukaryota; kingdom Viridiplantae; phylum Streptophyta; class Magnoliopsida; order Asterales; family Asteraceae; genus Rutidosis; species Rutidosis leptorrhynchoides. The sequence goes on along the minus strand of NC_092340.1, from coordinate 148,718,701 downwards.
TCACCCCTAAAAGTACACTTGGCGAGTACGTTAAAATAGACAAAGTATTAAACAACCGTTAAATGCTAGCGCAACTAGCCCGAGTGGGGATGCCAAACCCTATGGATCCATATCTAAGATTCGCGTCTACCGGTTCATAAACCAATAGTTAAACGTTACCGAGCTAAGGGGAAAATTTGTGCCGTTATGTCACCCACACATATATAAAGTTAAAGTACTCGTGTCTAGTATGTAAAACATAAAAAGCGCATGTATTCTCAGTCCCAAAAATAGTTAAAGTAAAAACATAAAAAGCGCATGTATTCTCAGTCCCAAAAATAGTTAAAGTAAAAAAGGGAGCTATAACTCACAGTGGATGTACGGTAAAGTCGATACGAAAGTGTAAGTAACAACCCAACCCTCATTATACCAAAAAACAGACACAACAAAAAAAAAATTTTGCTGGGCAGACCATCTGGACGGCGTCCAGAATTCTGGACGGCGTCCAGCCTTTAATACTGGGACGGCGTCCAAGGATTTGGAACGGCGTCCCAATGAACTAAAGCTTACTGATCTGTCCCGTTTTACACGTGTGCGAAAAACCCGCCTCCCGACACTTTGCAGCGAAACCAATTATCACATCACATCAATATTTGTAAAAGTAAGAGATTTCCACAATAAAAGCCAAGTTTACATCACCGGGCCCGCAACGACCCATTTTACAATTTCGTTCCAAAAATATAAGTTTCGACCACAAAAGTTTAAATACCAAACGACATCTAGAGCATGGTGTTTAGGTTTAAACTACCCAAATCTTGGCCGAACTTTCCAATAGCTAAAACCCCCGAGAGCCACTAGTCCAAGCGAATACCTTTGCCCTTATCCAAGCCGGATCCTAAAAAGGTAAACAACGAGAGGGTAAGCTTATGCTTAGTGAATGCAATAATTATACATATACATATATAATACACCTACTTGCAAGCACTTATACAAATACCTCATACACGCTACGAATTTACATAGCATACCATCTCAAGTATAACTCTAAACTTATCAAGATCACAAGCTAGCACATCAATAGCATATATACATACTACAACACAACGTGTAATTATGGTTAACCAATAACACAAGGGAATGGTACTTCGAATTTCCCATCGGTGTTCGTAACAACCGTTAGTGTACAACGAAATATATCACTAACCCCTAGGCGACACAGACAACGAAATATCCGTTCAAGCAATCGTTAGTGTACAACGAAATATATCACTAACTCTTGGGCAATTTGGACAACGAAATATCCATCGTTAGTGTACAACGAAATATATCACTAACTCTCGGTGGTATAGACCCGTATACCCGGCCCCATTCCCCGCCCTACAAATAGATACATTATATACACACATGTATAATCATTTCACTCACCTTACGCCTTCGGTGAATCGATAACCAAGCTTGAAACTTCAAGGAAACACACCTATTACAATGTACACATAATCAACATCCATTCAAGTTGGTCAAACTCGTAACACTCACCATCACTAGGTCATTTTGACCCATTTGGACACTTAACCCTAAAAGTGGGTCAACTCATACCCAAAACCCTAATATTAGCCAAGGTAGGTTTAAAACGCATTTCGACACTAGGTTTATGCATTAATCACAAACCTTAACTAACTTAGGTCCATTTTGACCCATTTGACCAATTAAAGTCAACGCACCCATTTCGGGTCATCCACTAACCCACTTAACACCCATTTACGTATATATAAGTGTGCTAGTAATTTCACTAACCAATTTAGGCCCATAAACATAAATTGATACTTGAAAACCCTAATTAGTCACTTTTGAGTCTACATGACCCACATTCACCCTAAACCCCTAAATCACTAGCAAAATGGGTTTTATGTGAAACCCTAACCTAAAATACAATTAAAGTAAGAAATTAGGTTTTATAGCTTACCAAAACAATCACCACGTAGCTAGCGACTAGATGAACAACTTTACAACGCGAGCTAAGACCCGAAAATAACTTCTTCCTCCTTTGTTTGAGCTCTCTCACTCTAGGAATCACTCTCTCTCTCTATAATGAAGTGAAGAAGATGAGGTTGGTGTAAGTGGAGTAATGACTCCCCCAAAACTAACCTAAAGGCCTTCAATTCGTTCCAAGAGTGAAAATGCCAAAATGCCCTTTAAAATATCTAAAAACCCAAACTGGCCCGTCAGTGTTTCTGGACGGCGTCCCAAAATCCGGACGGCGTCCAGCCTTTTGAACTTGGACGGCGTCCCAGTACTTTGGACGGCGTCCCACCTGCTGAACAAAAATAGGATGTTACAACTATCCCCCACTTGAACCGGATTGCGTCCTCGCAATCCACGCCGCATGACACGCAGGAAGATAAACCAACACAAACTCTTCGGGTTCCCACATAAACTCGGAACCTTTACTACGACGCCATTGGACTTTAAAAGTCCTCACCTCTTTGTTACGCAACATTTTCACCTTTTCATCAAGTATATCAATCGGCTCTTCGACATACTCCAACTTGTTCTTTAACTCGATCTCATCTAGTGGCATCCATGAAGAATCATCTGCAAGACACTTACGGAGATGGGAAACATGAAATGTATTATGGATCCCCGCAAGCTCTTCGGTAATTCCAACCGATAAGCAACTTCACCAACACGAGCCAAAATCTTAAATGGCCCAATAAATCGAGGAGCTACCTTTCCCCGTTTTTGAAACCGAATAATACCTTTCCACAGTGAAACCTTAAGCATCACCATGTCACCTTCTTGAAACTCGATCGGTCGCCTACGTTTATCGACATAAGACTTTTGTCTATCTTGCGCCGCCTTTAAACGAGCACGAATCATATCAATTTTGCTATTTGTCTCCAATACCAAGTCAGTGCTACCGACTTCCCTTTGACCCACATCACCCTAACAAATCGGAGTTCGACACCTCCTACCGTATAACATCTCATATGGTGGCATTCCAATACTAGAGTGAAAACTATTATTGTACGAGAATTCCACCAATGGCAAATGTTCGTCAAAACTACCACCAAAATCTATAATACACGCACGTAACTTATCTTCCAACGTTTGATTCGTGCGTTCGGTTTGACCGTCCATTTGAGGATGGTACGCCGTACTCATTTTCACCCTCGTACCCATGTCTTCATGAAACTTCTTCCAAAATCGAGAAGTAAAACGCGTGTCCCGATCCGAAACAATAGACGCAGGAACGCTATGTATCGATATCACCTCTATAATGAACATCTTCGCGAGTGCCTCCGACGAAATTGCTTCTTTAATAGGAAGAAACAACGCACTCTTCGTCAATCTATCGACAATCACCAAAATAATGTCAAATTGGGTTCTTTCCGTTTTCGGCAACTTGGTAATAAAATCCATGGTAATATGCTCACACTTCCACATCGGAATTTCTAGCGGTTGCAACTTATCATATGGCTTTTGGTGTTCGGCTTTAACTTGCAAACACGTGACACATTGTTCAACATACTTAACAACGTCGCGTTTCATGCCCGGCCACCAATAATCTTTCTTCAAATCATGGTACATCTTTGTCACACCCGGATGTATGAAATACTTAGACTTGTGCGCCTCATCAAAAAGCACCTTTAGGAAATCACCCATCCTAGGCACCCACACTCTTTCTTGAAAAGACAGTAAACCACGCGAACCCATCGTAATGAATTCCGATTGCCCCACAATTCGTTCCGCATGCTTGTTGTGAACGTAAGCCTCTATTTGAATAACACCAAGTTTTTCAAGAAAATCATTAGTAATAATCATACGTAACAATCCCAATCGTAACACCGGGTGGTGACTCTTTCGGCTTAACGCATTCGCGACCACATTCGCTTTGCACGGATGATAAAGTATCTCACAATCATAATCCTTCACCACATCCATCCATCTACGTTGACGATAATTCAAATCCCGTTGATCAAAAGATGTTTCAAACTCTTGTGATCTGAATAAATCGTACACTTGACACCATACAAGTAATGGCGCCAAATTTTCAAAGCATGGACTACCGCCGCTAATTCGAGATCATGAGTCGGGTATCTCTTTTCATGTTCCTTTAATTGGCGGGAGGCGTAAGCGATGACTTTACCTCGTTGCATTAGAACACACCCGAGCCCATTCAAAGAAGCATCACAATAGACCGTCATATCATCTACACCTTCCAGAAATACTAAGACCGAAGCTTTACACAATTTCTCTTTCAACAATTGAAAAGCGATTTCTTGTTCGTTCTCCCAATTGAATCTCGTATTCTTCCTTGTCAACCTAGTTAATGGCGAAGCAATCTTGGAAAAGTCTTGGATAAACCAACGATAATAACCGGCCAATCCGAGAAAACTTCGGATTTCCGTAGGCGTAGTCGGTTGTCCCCAACTCTTCACCGTTTCTATCTTCCCCGGATCTACTTGAATACCATCCTTGTTCACAACATGGCCAAGGAATTGAACCTCCCTTAGCCAAAATTCACATTTTGAGTACTTAGCATATAACTTCTCTTTTCTCAAAGTCTTCAACACTTCGTGCAAATGATGTTCGTGTTCCTTCATACTCCTAGAATATACAAGAATATCGTCAATGAACACAATTACCAACTTGTCCAACATAGGTTGACACACTCGGTTCATAAGATCCATGAATGCCTCCGGTGCATTAGTAAGACCAAAAGTCATAACCACAAATTTAAAATGCTCGTAACGCGTTCGAAAGGCCATTTTCTCAATATCTTCCTCACGGACCCGCATTTGGTGATAGCCGGACCGTAGCTCGATTTTTGAGAAATACGTCGCACCTTGGAGTTGGTCAAACAAATCGTCAATCCTAGGTAATGGATAACGATTCTTGATTGTCACCTTGTTCAACTCCCGATAGTCGAAACACATCCGCATACTTCCATCCTTTTTTCACGAATAAAACCGGAGCACCCCATGGTGAAGCACTCGGTCGAATAAAACCCTTCTCAAGTAACTCTTGGGTTTGATTTAACAAATCTTGCATTTCCGTCGGCGCTAAACGATAAGGAGTTTTAGCAATGGTAGTAGCTCCCGGAACCAACTCAATGCGAAATTCAACTTGTCTTTCCGCCGGAACACTCGGTAACTCATCCGGAAAAACATCCTCAAACTCACTTACCACCGGAATTTTACGAATAGATGGTGGCTCATCACGAGTATCAACAACATGGGCAAGGAAAACCATGTAACCACTAACAAGGAAACGACGTGCCCGTGCAAAAGTGCATACCGGTACAAGTCTTCTACGTTTATCACCATGAATGATTAACTCTCCCCCACTTGGGGTCTTCACACGAATCGCTTTTTCATGGCACGCAATATCGGCTCTATTATGATCGAGCCAATCCATACTAACCACGATATCAAAATCACCCAACGTCATCGGAATGAGATCAATTTTAAAGTTCTCGGATCCAAACGCAACATTACAATTTTTACACACATCAACCACTAGCACCGTCTTGCCATCCGCTATTTTGACTTCTACCGGACGACTTAACTTAGCTAACGGTTTATTAAGTTTAGGCACAAATTTTGGAGACACAAACGATAAATTTGCGCCGCTATCAAATAGAATCCTTGCCGGACTAGAGTTAACCATCAAAGTACCTGAGACGACTTCATTGGATTGCTTGGCTTCGTCATTGGTCGTCAAATAATTACACCCCCTAGCCGACCCCATCGCCTTCTCTATCCTCTTAACTTGATCATTTCGGAGTTCGGGACACTCCGACTTTCGGTGCCCTTCTTGTTGACAATTAAAACATATGATTACATTAGTACGCGGTTTTGGGCAATCACGAGAGTAGTGACCTTTTTGCCCACAATTGTAACATGTGGTCACGTGAACACTAGGAGCACCTTTCTTCACACTACCAACACTTTCGAATACTCCTTTACTCTTCTTGTTCGAAAAACTAGAAGCTTCAAACTTTCTTTTACTTGGCGCATAACTAACCGGACTCGGAGCTTGCACTTCAAACCCCTTCGCCACCGCCAAAAGCTTTGCAAAAGTCTCAACTTGACCAATACTAATTTTACCCTTCAAATCGTCTCTAAGGGTCGCATGAAAATCTTTCATTAACAATTGATCATTCCCCAAATATGTGACGACCCCGTCAAAACACTTAACGGATCCGTCAGTTGGTCCCATAGCTTGATCGGACTTAAATGAATTAAATAAACAAAGTTGCATTCTTTTATTTCAAAATGTTGCCCAAAAAGGAAACAAACCCAATTAAGTAGTTTAAATCAACCAACCATAGTAATGAACCAAAAGTTGACACAAAACATTGCCAACAAACCCACAATTTAAATTATCCAAAATAGAATGCAAACTTAAGTTTCATAAATAGTTTCATAAAATCTGCCCAAATGCATGCAGACTCTTCTAACGACAGCGGAAGCATAAAATAACTCAAGTACCTGTGAAAACATGCAAGTAAACTGTCAACACAAAGGTTGAGTGAATTATAGGTTTAAATAAATAAGTAAACTTTAGACCACAAGATTTAAAAATGTTAGAAAACATTAAACATTATTCCATTATCAATGAGCCACCTGGTAACCACTTAACCCTTTATTTACCCTTGCCAAACACAATAAAAATATACACTTGGACAGTGTATCTACAACAAATTACGAAGTACTAAACATTCCGATTATAAATTGCTAGCGCGACTAGCTCGAAATGGAGTTGTCAAACCCGATAGATCTATCCGTAGGATTCGCGTTCACCGGTAGAAACCAATGATTACAGTTACCAGACTAGGGAATATTTTTGTCCAACTCACAATGAATAATTAAATTTAACTGTTACTTGTGTCTAACCGTAAATAAAAATATGCATGTAATCACATCCCAAAAAGTATACTTTGAAAAGTATATAAAAACGGGACTATAACTCACCTTAATTAGCAACTGAAGAAATCTCACAAACAAGCGAACAGCAAGTAAAGTAAAGTGATCAAGAAAGATCACAACGCCGACCTATAAATAAAGCAGGTCGAAATAAATAACTAACTTAGGCCAAGTCTTAGTATGATAGCTATTGTACATGTTGCAAGTAGGCATAGAACATTACTCAGTAAGCATCGGTTTGATTGGAACAGCATAAGGACACACACTTTCTATTTTTAGAAAGTTTCTATTTTTGGAAAGTTTCTATTTTTGGAAAGTTTCTATTTTTGGAAAGTTTCTATTTTTGGAAAGTTTCCTTATTTAGAAAGTCAACAAAAGTCAACTGAAAGTCAAAGTCAACCGAAAGTCAACTCAAAAGTCAACCTTGGTCAAACATAGTCAACATTAATTTTAAAAGTGTAAGTTATAACAATAACATAGGTTATAATGTTATTTAAAGTCAAAAGTGTATAATAATGTCTTAACATAAGTTTAATTAAATAAAATGAATTATTAAAGTTAATATAAGTTGAAATGTTATAATTAGTACGACATAAGTATTTAAATAAATTAATTAAATACTAATCATAATATAAGTATTATTAATAATAATAATTTTAAATTATATCATAAGTATTTTTAATTAATAATGAATTATTAATCATATCATAAGTTTCTAATTAAAATTATTAAATCATAAGTATTTAATAATTAAATCATAATTAAATAATAATTAAGTCTTATAATAACTAAATAATTATTTAATCTTTATTATAAGTCTTTTAATAATTTCTCAAAAACAAATTTAATACTTATCATAAGTATTTTCCTTTAATAATAAAAGTATTATTAATCATAAGTTTAATTAAAATGTTAATTAAATCATAATTAATAATTAAATGATATAATAAATATTTATATCATAAGTTTTAAATAATAATAATTACTTCTTTTATCATAAGTAATTAATTAATAATGAAATCCATTAATTTTAACATAAGTTTAATCATTAACCATAAGTTTTAAGTTTAAAAGTTCATCGGGTCGTATCTTGAGCCCCGGGTGTCGGTTTCGGGCGAGCCACATATGCATTTCCGCCTACTCAAACCACCCAACACAATTATGAACTCAAGAACACTCCAAGAACAGTCCCTAGGTCGTGGATATCAGTCATGACCACACTTGGGAAAATCAATTTACTCAAAACAGTAATTTAGGCACATCGGGTGAACCGTGGCTCGGATTTAGGTGACCCGAACATGAAAATTCATCCCACCATCAGTACTAACCAAATGACACACCCTAAAGACACCAAGGATGGTCACAAAGTCGGACCCAACCTTGTTCATGCCAAGAACACCTTTCAATCTTTAACAAAAACCAAATTAAGCATATCTAGGGCTCCGGGAATCGAAACGACATGAATCCGGAGTCTAAAATTAATGTCTTGATGAGAGGAACTCATTTATGTACTTTATTTTAACATTCATATCAGTTACAAAGTCAGAAAACACGAATCAAACTGCTGTCCAAAATTTACAAACCGAAAACATATGCAAACGAGTAATTCTACGCATCCAAACAACATTACAACAACTAATAAACATCATACTAATAATATAAACACAAAATACAGAAATATAAATAAAAATGAAAAGTTCTAGGGTTAGGGTTTATACCCAAATCGAGAATCAAAGTATGTAATCGCGTAGAGAAAGACGTGAGGAATCCGATTATGCAAGCTATCTCTTGATCCAAGCTTGAAAATTAATGAAGATGATGATTATAGTGGTGGTGGGCGACAGCCAAAGAGGGAAGGAGAGGAGGAATTGAGAGAATTTTGGTGCAATTAGGTGTTAGGGAAATTAAGGTGAAGTGTAAATGAAAAAAAAAAAAAATAAGGGAATGGCACTCCCCCCTCATGGGGTTCGGCCGAATTTGGGATGGGGTGGGCCCCATGGTGGTCCAACTTGCTTAATTGATAAATCCTTGTGGCCCGAAAGCCCGAACGAAACCCGAAACGCGAAAACACGCTTACGCGATTAAAAATCCGGAAAAATAACAAACGCGCGACGAAAAATAAATATAAATACACCTAATAATAATATGACCTTAAAATATCTAATTTAAAATATTTAGGATTTAAAAATCCCGAAAGCTCGACCGTTGGTTTAAAAACCGAAAAGATTCGCCGGATGGAAATCCGCGAGACGTAGAAACGTATAAATTAAAATATGAATACATATATTCACATAACACATAATAATTATTATATATATATTATTACAAAAATAATAATATAGGTCATAGAAATGACGTGGCACACTAACAGTTAACGGTCATTAAATAATTAACAGAAAAAGATAACGGAAAAAGTAGGGTCGTGACAGTACCTCCCCGTTACGGAAATTTCGTCCCGAAATTTAAGCAGGCGCAGGGGTTGACTCGGCATCTGAGAACAAATGCGGGTACTTCTGCTTCATTTGGTCTTCACGCTCCCAAGTGAACTCGGGACCGCGTCTAGCGTTCCATCAGACCCGAACAATAGGAATTCTGCTCTGTTTAAGAGTCTTAACCTCTCGGTCCATGATCTCAACTGGCTCCTCAATAAAATGCAATTGCTTGTCAACTTGAAGTTCCTCCAAAGGAATAGTCTGATCAAATTCAGCCAAACACTTCTTTAAGTTCGAAATATGGAAAACATCGTGAACAGCACTGAGTTCTTGTGGCAACTTCAAACGATAAGCCACCGGTCCAACTCTTTCAATGATCTCAAACGGTCGCACGAAACGAGGACTTAACTTCCCTCTTTTACCAAAACGAATAACACCCTTCCAAGGCGAAACTTTTAACATAACACGATCACCAACTTGAAATTCAACATCTTTCCTTCTTTTGTCGGCATAACTCTTTTGCCGACTTCTAGCAGTTCTCAACCTTTCTTTAATTTGAACAATCTTCTCAGTAGTCTCGTGAATAATCTCTGGACCTGTAAGTTGAGCATCCCCAACCTCATTCCAACAAATAGGAGACCTACATTTCCTACCGTACAAAGCTTCAAACGGTGCGGCTTTAATACTTGCGTGATAACTGTTGTTATAAGAAAACTCAGCTAACGGCAAATACTTATCCCACCCATTCCCAAAATCAATCACACAAGCTCGCAACATATCTTCTAATGTCTGTATGGTCCTCTCACTTTGACCATCCGTTTGAGGATGATAAGCGGTGCTCATATCTAATCTAGTTCCCAAGGCTTCCTGTAAAGATCGCCAAAACCTCGATACAAAACGACTGTCTCGGTCCGAAATAATGGATACAGGAACACCATGCCTAGAAACAATCTCCTTCAAGTACAAACGAGTGAGCTTCTCCATTGAATCTGTTTCCCTGATTGGCAAAAAGTGAGCCGACTTAGTGAGTCGATCTACAATCACCCAGATAGTGTCATAGCCACCCGCAACTCTCGGTAACTTAGTAATAAAATCCATTGTAATTCCTTCCCACTTCCACTCGGGAATCTCGGGTTGTACCAACATTCCAGACGGTTTTTGATGTTCAGCTTTAACCTTAGCACAGGTCAAACACTTAGCCACATACGTAGCCACATCACCTTTCAAATTTTTGCCACCAATACAGCTCCTTAAGATCATGATACATCTTTCCTGAACTAGGATGAATAGAGTACCTAGACTTATGAGCCTCATCCAAAACAAGTTGTCGCAGTTCACCAAACTTCGGAACCCAAAGACGTCCTACAAAGTACCTAGTACCATCTGCTCGAATCTCAAATTTCTTAGCCATACCTCTTACGTTCTCTTTCACAAAATTCTCTTCCTTTAAGGCTTCTTGTTGTGCCTCAAGAATCTGCCTTGCGAGGTTTGTTCTAATTGTCATATTCAAGGCCCTAAACCTGCGAGGTTCAGCCCTTTCTTTACGACTCAACGCATCCGCCACCACATTGGCCTTACCCGGATGATACAAAAGTTCACAATCGTAATCATTCAACGTCTCAATCCATCTTCATTGTCTCATGTTCAACTGTTTCTGATTGAGGATATGTTGAAGACTTTTGTGATCTGTGTACACAGTACTCTTGACCCCATACAAATAATGTCTCCAAATCTTAAGTGCAAAAACAACGGCCCCCAACTCTAAATCATGAGTTATTTAGTTCTGCTCGTGAATCTTCAACTGACGTGATGCATACGCAATAACTTTCTTTCGTTGCATCAAAACACAACCAAAGCCTTGACGCGAAGCATCACAATAAACAACAAAATCATCATTACCCTCAGGTAGTGACAATATCGGAGCGGTAGTCAACTTCTTCTTTAAAATCTGAAAAGCAGTCTCATGTTCATCCTTCCACTCGTAATTCTTCCCTTTATGCGTTAAAGCAGTCAGAGGTTTCGCGATACGAGAGAAATCTTGTATGAACCTTCTATAGTAACCTGCTAATCCTAGGAACTGACGAATCTGAGTAGGAGTTTACGGGGTTTCCCACTTTTCAATCGCCTCAATTTTAGCAGGATCAACTTGTATTCCCTGTTTACTAACAATATGACCAAGGAACTGAACTTCTCTTAACCAAAAAGCACACTTAGAGAACTTAGCGTACAACTCTTCTTCCTTTAACAAATCAAGCACTAACCTCAAGTGTTCTTCATGCTCTTCATCACTCTTAGAATAGATAAGGATGTCGTCGATGAAAACAATAACGAACCTGTCCAGATAGGGTCTACACACACGGTTCATGAGGTCCATGAACACAGCAGGTGCATTTGTCAATCCGAACGGCATAACAAGAAATTCAAAGTGACCGTAATGGGTGCGAAAAGCAGTTTTTGAAACATCAGATTCTTTAACACGCAACTGATGATAGCCAGAACGAAGATCAATTTTTGAATAAACAGAAGAACCCTGAAGCTGATCGAACAGATCATCAATTCTCGGAAGAGGATAACGATTTTTAACAGTGAGCTTATTCAGTTCACGATAATCAATGCATAAACGAAAAGAACCATCCTTCTTCTTAACAAACAGAACAGGAGCTCCCCAAGGGGACGAACTAGGATGAATAAAACCTTTGTCTAACAACTCACGGAGTTGACTTGACAATTCTTGAAGTTCAGAAGGCGCAAGATGATAAGGAGCACGTGCTACAGGAGCAGCGCCGGGAACAAGATCAATCTGAAATTCTACCGCGCGTTGCGGCGGAAGGCCAGGTAAGTCATCGGGAAACACCTCTGGAAAATCCCTAACAATATGAACGTCATCAACGTTCTTTACCCCCTTACTAGGATCAACAACATGAGCAAGGATAGCATGACAGCCTTTGCGGAGATGTTTACGAACTTTCATACAGCTAATAAGGTTTAACTGTGTGCATTTCTTATCTCCAAAGACCATCAGTGGCTCTCCAATCACATCAGTAATACGAATAGCCTTATCATAACACACGATCTCAGCACGATTCGCAGACAGCCAATCCATACCAATAACAATATCAAAACTACCAAGTTCAATCGGTATCAAATCTATCTCGAAATCCCTACCACCCAGATTAATGTTACACTTACGATGTACAGTCTTAGCAGTAAGTTCCTTACCATTAGCTACTTCAACAACATAAGTATTGTCTAAGAGAGTTAACGGCGTTTTGATTCTCGGACTTAATTTACTCGACACGAAACTTAAATCATCCCCTGAATCAAATAACACATAAACTGATAAATCATTGACTGAGAACATACCAGTAACAAGCTTAGGATCTTCCTCCGCATCCTTAGCATTAATGTTGAACGCTCGGCCGCGTGCAGTCTCTGCAGTCTTCTTGTTGGGACAAGCATCTCGGAAATGCCCCGGCTTCCCACACTCATAACAAACCCTTGGATTACCTCCATTATTCGATTTCCCATTACCGTTACCGTTACCACCTCTATTACCAACATTATTATTATTACCACCAGTCGCGGGAGTAGCATCCCCGGCAAAAGCACTGTACAATCTTTAGCAATGTGCCCTCGCTTAGAGCACCTCTTACAAGTAACTGTGCAGTAACCATCATGAGCTTTATAGCAACGAGGACACACACGCTGATTTCTGTTATTAGCACCTGAGGTATCCTGTTTCTTCTGCTGACCCTGGTTTTGATTGCGGTTGTTATCCCACTTTCGTTTCCCATTATCAGCCTTCTTGACAACCTCCTCACTACTTTCAACAACTGTAGTCTTGCTTCTTCTCAACACCTTGTCATTAAGTTTGTGGGCCATAGACATAGCTGCCTCAATAGTCTGGGGTTCACTGGACTCAACCCCGTGTTCAATCTTCTCGGACAAACCATCAATGTAAGCCTCAATTTTGCGGTCCTCATCCGCATAAACCCTAGGACACAGTAAAGTTAACTCGAAAAACCTTCGTTCATAGGCATCTAACTCGGTGCCATGCATTTTCAAATTCTTGAGCTCAACCTCTAGATTCTTAAGCTCACCCCGAGGTCTATAGCGGGTGATCAATCTTTCCTTAAAATCATTCCAGGCCAAACCATAAGCTACATCACTTCCCAAACTACTAACTAGATTGTTCCACCATGTCAAGGCACTATCCTTGAGAGTGCAACTAGCGAAACTAACTTTGACCTCTTCACGGACCCGACTGACCCTGAAAATAGATTCGATTTTCTCGAACCAACGAGTAAGCCCTATTGGTCCTTCCGTACCACTGAATTCTTGGGGTCGACCAGCCATAAAAGTTTTGTGGGAGCATCCCACGTTGTTGTTCACATTGGCGTTAACATTAGCATTTGCTGCCATAGCAGCAGCAATTCCTTCATTGATCAGGCGTTGCATACGCGCTTCAGTGGACTCCCTTGGAGGCATGATCTTCAAAATAGAATAACACATCCGTTAGTACCAAGAATAATACTAGTGTCATAAAGGAATAGATCAAAACAAGAAAAGACTAACCATTAAGATATTAGTCAACTAACACTATGAGTAATAACATGACAGTTATGATTGTTATAGAAATAACCATCACATGCATACATATTTTATGATAACATCATACAACATACATAGCACCTAACATACATGAACATATATTACGCATAATATAACATGCCAAGAGCCATAATATCAGAAATAAAACATGATAATAGACGTCATAAAAATAACCATCCATACATAATGAAAAAAATATCCCATAACAAAATCTTAATAAAATCCTCGGCAAAACGCCGTACATAACCCAAAATGTATGTATAAAAAGGACATTAAGTCTGATGAAATAGATAATCAATATGAATAATCACATCACATTCGCTTAGAGCGGGTGTGATAAGCTGGTCCAGCATGAGTCTCAGCAGGATCCTCATACTTACGCAACTTCCCTTTCACAACATCCAACTCTTCCTTCAACATACGAACAGTGCTCTCGAGAGCCTCGAACTTAGCATTAACTTCTCGATCACGCTTACGGTTCGCATCCTCAACCCTATGCTTGAAAGTGATAAAGTTACCCATGTCGGCACGGATCTCGTCCATAACTTCATTATGTGGCAAGGTGCGCAAACAATCACTAAGGGCGTTAATACGTGTCACCTCATTATAAGCCCGGTTCATATGAGTAATGGTAGAAAAATAGTAATGAACAGGATCATCGATCTCTGGTTGATTAGCACGGCGTCTAGCAGGAGACGGTGGAGCAGGAGCAACAACAGAGTTATCGCTCGAAGTCGACATCTGCAAACAGCAAAACCGCAAACCACATACCAAAAAGATATAAAAGCTAATAATATAACTTATACGAAATGAAATGCATAATAATGCTATAGCAAAAAGGTCGGGCTGTAGACTAGACTCTAATGCACCCTAATAACCATGGGTTGACCACATTAAGACCGCCTAGTTCCCTAAAACCAGAGCTCTGATACCACATGTGACGACCTCGTCAAAACACTTAACGGATCCGTCAGTTGGTCCCATAGCTTGATCGGACTTAAATGAATTAAATAAACAAAGTTGCATTCTTTTATTTCAAAATGTTGCCCAAAAAGGAAACAAACCCAATTAAGTAGTTTAAATCAACCAACCATAGTAATGAACCAAAAGTTGACACAAAACATTGCCAACAAACCCACAATTTAAATTATCCAAAATAGAATGCAAACTTAAGTTTCATAAATAGTTTCATAAAATCTGCCCAAATGCATGCAGACTCTTCTAACGACAGCGGAAGCATCAAATAACTCAAGTACCTGTGAAAACATGCAAGTAAACTGTCAACACAAAGGTTGAGTGAATTATAGGTTTAAATAAATAAGTAAACTTTAGACCACAAGATTTAAAAATGTTAGAAAACATTAAACATTATTCCATTATCAATGAGCCACCTGTTAACCACTTAACCCTTTATTTACCCTTGCCAAACACAATAAAAATATACACTTGGACAGTGTATCTACAACAAATTACGAAGTACTAAACATTCCGATTATAAATTGCTAGCGCGACTAGCTCGAAATGGGGTTGTCAAACCCGATAGATCTATCCGTAGGATTCGCGTTCACCGGTAGAAACCAATGATTACAGTTACCAGACTAGGGAATATTTTTGTCCAACTCACAATGAATAATTAAATTTAACTGTTACTTGTGTCTAACCGTAAATAAAAATATGCATGTAATCACATCCCAAAAAGTATACTTTGAAAAGTATATAAAAACGGGACTATAACTCACCTTAATTAGCAACCGAAGAAATCTCACAAACAAGCGAACAGCAAGTAAAGTAAAGTGATCAAGAAAGATCACAACGCCGACCTATAAATAAAGCAGGTCGAAATAAATAACTAACTTAGGCCAAGTCTTAGTATGATAGCTATTGTACATGTTGCAAGTAGGCATAGAACATTACTCAGTAAGCATCGGTTTGATTGGAACAGCATAAGGACACACACTTTCTATTTTTAGAAAGTTTCTATTTTTGGAAAGTTTCTATTTTTGGAAAGTTTCTATTTTTGGAAAGTTTCCTTATTTAGAAAGTCAACAGAAGTCAACTGAAAGTTAAAGTCAACCGAAAGTCAACTCAAAAGTCAACCTTGGTCAAACATAGTCAACATTAATTTTAAAAGTGTAAGTTATAATAATAACATAGGTTATAATGTTATTTAAAGTCAAAAGTGTATAATAATGTCTTAACATAAGTTTAATTAAATAAAATGAATTATTAAAGTTAATATAAGTTGAAATGTTATAATTAGTACGACATAAGTATTTAAATAAATTAATTAAATACTAATCATAATATAAGTATTATTAATAATAATAATTTTAAATTATATCATAAGTATTTTTAATTAATAATGAATTATTAATCATATCATAAGTTTCTAATTAAAATTATTAAATCATAAGTATTTAATAATTAAATCATAATTAAATAATAATTAAGTCTTATAATAACTAAATAATTATTTAATCTTTATTATAAGTCTTTTAATAATTTCTCAAAAACAAATTTAATACTTATCATAAGTATTTTCCTTTAATAATAAAAGTATTATTAATCATAAGTTTAATTAAAATGTTAATTAAATCATAATTAATAATTAAATGATATAATAAATATTTATATCATAAGTTTTAAATAATAATAATTACTTCTTTTATCATAAGTAATTAATTAATAATGAAATCCATTAATTTTAACATAAGTTTAATCATTAACCATAAGTTTTAAGTTTAAAAGTTCATCGGGTCGTATCTTGAGCCCCGGGTGTCGGTTTCGGGCGAGCCACATATGCATTTCCGCCTACTCAAACCACCCAACACAATTATGAACTCAAGAACACTCCAAGAACAGTCCCTAGGTCGTGGATATCAGTCATGACCACACTTGGGAAAATCAATTTACTCAAAACAGTAATTTAGGCACATCGGGTGAACTGTGGCTCGGATTTAGGTGACCCGAACATGAAAATTCGTCCCACCATCAGTCCTAACCAAATGACACACCCTAAAGACACCAAGGATGGTCACAAAGTCGGACCCAACCTTGTTCATGCCAAGAACACCTTTCAATCTTTAACAAAAACCAAATTAAGCATATCTAGGGCTCCGGGAATCGAAACGACATGAATCCGGAGTCTAAAATTAATGTCTTGATGAGAGGAACTCATTTATGTACTTTATTTTAACATTCATATCAGTTACAAAGTCAGAAAACACGAATCAAACTGCTGTCCAAAATTTACAAACCGAAAACATATGCAAACGAGTAATTCTAAGCATCCAAACAACATTACAACAACTAATAAACAGCATACTAATAATATAAACACAAAATACAGAAATATAAATAAAAATGAAAAGTTCTAGGGTTAGGGTTTATACCCAAATCGAGAATCAAAGTATGTAATCGCGTAGAGAAAGACGAGAGGAATCCGATTATGCAAGCTATCTCTTGATCCAAGCTTGAAAATTAATGAAGATGATGATTATAGTGGTGGTGGGCGACGGCCAAAGAGGGAGGGAGAGGAGGAATTGAGAGAATTTTGGTGCAATTAGGTTTTAGGGAAATTAAGGTGAAGTGTAAATGAAAAAAAAAAAATAAGGGAATGGCACTCCCCCCTCATGGGGGTCGGCCGAATTTGGGATGGGGTGGGCCCCATGGTGGGCCAACTTGCTTAATTGATAAATCCTTGTGGCCCGAAAGCCCGAACGAAACCCGAAACGCGAAAACACGCTTACGCGATTAAAAATCCGGAAAAATAACAAACGCGCGACGAAAAATAAATATAAATACACCTAATAATAATATGACCTTAAAATATCATATTTAAAATATTTAGGATTTAAAAATCCCGAAAGCTCGACCGTTGGTTTAAAAACCGAAAAGATTCGCCGGATGGAAATCCGCGAGACGTAGAAACGTATAAATTAAAATATGAATACATATATTCACATAACACATAATAATTATTATATATATATTATTACAAAAATAATAATATAGGTCATAGAAATGACGTGGCACACTAACAGTTAACGGTCGTTAAATAATTAACGGAAAAAGATAACGGAAAAAGTAGGGTCGTGACAAAATACTCGGGGCAAAAACGCGCCTTGGCGAGAAAATTGGTTTTGAGAGTGTTTAGGTCCAAAGACCCTTGACGCATGTTCCTTAACTCGTTGCGCAATTTGGAAAGATCCGCTTGCGTACGATATTCAAGGAAAAACTCCTTCTTGAAATCCGCCCAAGATAACCCTACAAAAGCCGCATCACCCACCATATCAATCTTGCCATCGAGCCAATATTTAGCATGGCCCCTTAACAAACTAGTAGCAAGCCTTGTTTTCTTTTCGGGAGGGCACTCAGTCGTGCGAAAAGAACCTTCAACATCGGAAATACAAGCCGCACTCTTCATGGGGTCGGGATCCCCGTGAAAGTGAGGAGGCTTAGTTGCCAAGAAGTTCTTATAGCTAAACTCCAACTCGCCCACATTTTGAGGTCTAGGAAACCTCCTTTCAACTTCTTCTTTAATGGCATTAGTCATTCATTCTTGAATCATATCGAAAATTTGTTCCGAAATCGACTCTTCGAATATTTGTTTAACCCTTCATGAGAAAACCGAAACATAGTTTTCTAAAGCGGTCTCAATCTTGGTAGTCATCTCATCTTCCTCCACATGAGAGGGACCACCATTGCCATTCGTATTCGTTCCGTTTCTCGTCTTCATTCTAAAGATTAAAAACGGATTAGTCATTACCAACAACTAATTCACATATATACCCATGCATATGACCACACACACACCACATCTAGCTCGATACTTGTCGCACATTCTTGCTTGACTTGACTTGCAACCGTAATAGTGGTCGCGACTCACTATTACGCTCACATGCCGTGCCATGCTCAAACGTATCACAATCATCTTGCTCGATGTTCAAAACAATAACACACGATTAGTAACATCATAATATAGCATAGTTAGTCCGCCTATGCATCAAAGAACTAATCAAACCCCGCACAAACCCGTAGTCCTACAAGTCCCTCATATAATTCCACAACACAAAAGTCTAAGTCTAGGCGCCTATCTCAAGTCACCTAAATCCCTTAGACCATGCTCTGATACCACTTGTAACAACCCCACCCTCATTATACCAAAAACACGACACAACAAAAAAAAAATTTTGCTGGGCAGACCATCTGGATGGCGTCCAGAATTCTGGACGGCGTCCAGCCTTTAATACTGGGATGGCGTCCAAGGATTTGGAACGGCGTCCCAATGAACTAAAGCTTATTGATCTGTCCCGTTTTACACGTGTGCGAAAAACCCGCCTCCCGACACTTTTCAGCGAAACCAATTATCACATCACATCAATATTTGTAAAACTAAGAGATTTCCACAATAAAAGCCAAGTTTACATCACCGGGCCCACAACGACCCGTTTTACAATTTCGTTCCAAAAATATAAGTTTCGACCACAAAAGTTTAAATACCAAACGACATCTAGAGCATGGTGTTTGGGTTTAAACTACCCAAATCTTGGTCGAACTTTCCAATAGCTAAAACCCCCGAGAGCCACTAGTCCAAGCGAATACCTTTGCCCTTATCCAAGCCGGATCCTAAAAAGGTAAACAACGAGAGGGTAAGCTTACGCTTAGTTAATGCAATAATTATACATATACATATATAATACACCTACTTGCAAGCACTTATACAAATACCTCATACACGCTAGCAATTTACATAGCATACCATCGCAAGTATAACTCTAAACTCTTCAAGATCACAAGCTAGCACATTAATAGCATATATACATACTACAACACAACGTGTAATTATGGTTAACCAATAACACAAGGGAATGGTACTTCGAATTTCCCATCGGTGTTCGTAACAACCGTTAGTGTACAACAAAATATATCACTAACCCCTAGGCGACACGGACAACGAAATATCCATCGTTAGTGTACAACGAAATATATCACTAACTATCTGTGGTATAGACCCGTATACCCGGCCCCATTCCCCACCCTATAAATAGATACATTATATACACACATGTATAATCATTCCACTCACCTTACGCCTTCGGTGAATCGATAACCAAGCTTGAAACTTCAAGGTAACACACTTATTACAATGTACACATATTCAACATCCATTCAAGTTGGTCAAACTCGCAACACTCACCATCACTAGGTCATTTTGACCTATTTGGACACTTAACCCTAAAAGTGGGTCAACTCACACCCAAAACCCTAATATTAGCCAAGGTAGGTTTAAAACGCATTTCGACACTAGGTTTATGCATTAATCACAAACCTTAACTAACTTAGGTCCATTTTGACCCATTTAACCAATTAAAGTCAACACACCCATTTCGGGTCATCCACTAACCCACTTAACACCCATTTACGTATATATAAGTGTGCTAGTAATTTCACTAACCAATTTAGGCCCATAAACATAAATTGATACTTGAAAACCCTAATTAGTCACTTTTGAGTCTACATGACCCACATTCAACCTAAACCCCCAAATCACTAGCAAAATGGGTTTTATGTGAAACCCTAACCCAAAATACAATTAAAGTAAGAAATTAGGTTTTATAACTTACCAACACAATCACCACGTAGATAGCGATTAGATGAACAACTTTACAACGCGAGCTAAGACCCGAAAATAACTTCTTCCTCCTTTGCTTGAGCTCTCTCACTCTAGGAATCACTCTCTCTCTCTCTCTCTCTCTCTATAATGAAGTGAAGAAGATGAGGTTGGTGTAAGTGGAGTAATGACTCCCCCAAAACTGACCTAAAGGCCTTCAATTCGTTCCAAGAGTGAAAATACCAAAATGCCCATTAAAATATCTAAAAACCCAAACTGGCCCGTCAGTGCTTCTGGACGGCGTCCCAAAATCCGGACGACGTCCAGCCTTTTGAACTTGGGCGGCGTCCCAGTACTTTGGACGGTGTCCCACCTGCTGAACAAAAACAGGATGTTACAGTAAGCAAGTAGTAAGTTGGTCTAAAAGGTCCTCAACCTAAGTCAATGGTTACTAAGTTAGTAAATTGCCCCAAAAAGTTTAAAAGTAAGTAAGTTAAGTCTTAAGTATCATCATTATCATCATACGTAAAAGATAAAGTAAGTTTTCAACGAGAATAGAGGTCGAAACGAAAAGCTGAATTCGAATAGCTGCTACGACCTCTACACAAACTAAAATGACGTGCAGACAGTGGTCAGGGCTCCATTTGTGAGTCCTCTTACCGCTGCCCGAAACTCAGATCCTAACTCGATGTCGTTTGACCGTGGTGACGGTCAAAGCGCGAGTAAGTCAGAAAATTCATCACGTCATTACTAAGGCGTAGTGAACTTCGGAAGACTATAAATCCTAATATCGGATTTAGGCGAGTCTTAAACGAAAAGTTATCTACACATCCCGAACTTTCTGGAAATCAATTTTCCAGAAGCTCCAGGAGTCAGGTCAGACCCGGAAAAATAGATTCAAGTGCTCCGGTGGGTTTGTTGTTGTTTGATGTTTATCACGGTTCTCGTCCTTGATGCGTATAAGCCTCAAGTATACAACTCTTGATGTTTTGGCATCATTTTGACCAAGTTTTAACCATCAACACACAATGTCAAGACTAAGAAAAGAAGTACAACTCATTTAAGAGTTTTAGAAGGATGATGAACAAAAGTTACTTCAAGTTCTTAGTTTCGACACAAGTAAAAGTTCTATTTGGAATTTTAAGCTATAAACTTGGGTTCAAACCATACAAGCAAGACCTTAAGTTATAGAACTTAGATCTTAACTAAATGTTGAAGACCTTAGACTAGAATGTCTAGATCTTGTGTTCTAGGTGAAACCCTAAGTTATAGAACTTAGACTTTCAACTTTTACAAAACCTTAAGTTATAAAACTTAGATTCTTACAATGTAGAATGAATATAAGCTAATGAGCTTTTGTTTAACAAGTTGGATGACAATAAGTTACATAACTTAGATCAAACTTAGATGAGTGAAAGTTATAATCTAGAAAGCTTAAATTTTCTTGTTCTTGAACATTCAAAGTTAGACTTTGGTTACAAGATGTATGAGATCAAAGTTATCAAGTAATCTTTGACCAAGGAAACATATACAAGTCGAAATACATAAGATCAAGAAAGAAATTAAAGCTAGTAATGAACAAGTTCAAGCTTAGATTCTTTACATAAAGAGATATCAAGCTAGAAGCTTAAATCTTCATACAATAAACCTTAAATTTCCAATACTTGAACAAAAGAAGATCATAAAGTTTTTAAACTTTAGATCTTTACATGTTTTCATGTAGAACCAAAAGCTACAAGGCTTTGATCCTTGTTCTTGCTTCTTCATCATACAAGAGATTGAAGCTTGCAAGATAGTATAAGGATTCAAGTTACAAATACCAAAATCCAAGAACAATAAGGATGATGATGATGCTACGGTTTTGAAGAAAAAAGAAAGAAAGAAATGAAGTTTAAAACTTACAACTAGAGAGGATTACTTAGTGTGAGAAAGTAGTGAGAAACTAGAGAGATTTGTGTATGTTTTGGTTTGAAAATGAGAGTGAAAGTTGGAAAATAAAAATGGTGGTGAGGGTGATTAAAGGCCGACGGTTTATGGGGTGGGGAGGGGGACCATTTTGTCTTGACATGGGTGATGGTACAAGGGTGATGTGTGCATGTTGGGAAGCATGTAGGATGGTGTTAAAAATGTAAGAAAGGGTACATAAGCATGCTAGTAATTTTGTCTTATAACTTGGTGGATTTGTCTTATGTCTTAATGGGTTCATAAGTCCATTAAGATGGGCTAACTTACTAGTCTATTAGCTAGAGTAGGGTGGGCCTTGGTGATCTTAGTCCATTATGGTGATAAGCCCATTAATACTAACTAGTGTGCATTAATAAAACACTAAGCGTAATTAAGAAATCAACGAAGTTCATAATTGTCATTAAGAAGTACAATTAAAATCAAGTAGTCATAATACTCCAATTATGACTAAGGTTTAATGTGTACCAAGTACGTATCTCATTCTAAACGACTAGTGACACTAACGGTCATAAATGCATTCGAGGATCAAGTTAAGTAATTAAGCACTCAATAACACATTGTAAGGTATTAACAAGAGTAATTAGCATGGATAATGACACTAGAATATTATCTAGCTTAGTACGCACATATACACAGATTCGTGAAGTGTAAAGTATAAATATAAGTCAAAAAAGTTGGTTCGTTACGAAAAAGATCCATATGAAGTAGCTGAAATGGTTTCTCAACAGATGAAATCTGCTTTGACTTGAATGAAGCATGGTGATGCTTCCATTTTTCACAAGCAGGACACAATCTGTCCTTCACATAAGACATTGTGGGTAGCCCAGACACCTAACTTTTACTAGATAATTTGTGATTATCTTTAAAGTTGAGATGTGAGAGTCTCTTGTGCCATAACCATTTTAGATTGTCTGCTGCCTTCGAATGAAAACAAGTATCTATTGTTGTGACTGCTGTTTTCATGTCAATTTGTTACATGTTCTCATGTCTTTTTGTTGTCAGCAGTGGCTTCCCTGTCTTATCAAAAATAGTGCCAATTTTCCTTCTGAATTGGACTATCTTACTTTTACTTGTCAGTTGGCTTATGCTGAGTAAGTTGTGCTTAAGCCCAATGACATATGCCATATTTGAAAATGTAACATTCCCATTTGTTAAAGTTCCAAAACCCTTTGTGTAACCCAACGAATTATCTCCATATGAAATAACTGGACCATCTTTTTCTTGATAGTCCATTAGCAGGGACTTACATTCGGTCATATGTCTCGAACAACCACTATCGAGATACCAGATTTTCTTGTTTTGAATGCCCTGCATAGTAGCTAAGAGATTAATTCTTTTTGGGAACCCATCCAAGGATGAGTTCTGGAAGAGTCATCTTCGATGCTTTCTTCCTTGCTGCTTGATTGGTTTGAGGGGTAGCAGCTTTGGGGTTCATAGTTTGGGTACATTGGTTGGACAAGTGAGCTTTACTACCACATATGTAGCATTTTCTCACTTTTGGTCTCGGTAGTTGGTTAGCAGTAGATGTACTAGGTGACTGGTTCTGCTGCTAGCTTTGAGTGACATCCAGTAGTAGCTGGTCGAGCTTCACAGTCAGTATCTCAGCGATAGATGTCTTAGTACTTGACTCTACTGTTTTAGATTTTCCCTTATGGGCAACTTTTAGCTTGGAACCAGTATCATTAACGTGATTTACTGCCTTGCCTTTGGATTTTGACTTACCAGTGTGGGAAGTTACTGGTTTGTCTGCTGCTGCTGGTTGACCAGCAGGAGTCACTTTAGACTTACCAGAGTCAGGATTTACTAGTTTGTCTGCAGTTACTGGTTGACCAGTATGACTTTCAGCAGTAGGCTCAGCAGTTAGACAACTCAAATATTTAACTGATTTTGAATTTCTTCGATTATTTTCACTTATCTCTTTCTTGATTTGTCTTTCCTTGGGAGTCATGTAGTAAATGCTTGAGGGATCAGTAATCTCATCATTTGAAATACTGATTTCCTTAGCTTTAACTTCACTCTCCAAAATATCTTTCATGGACGGTGGTGGGGTCACTGTAGGTGTGACGACCCGGGAATTTACGACTAAATTTAAACTTAATCTCTATATGAATTTGATACGATAAGCAAAGTATGTAATGGGGAGTCTAGAAAATTTGGAACGATGTTCATTTATTCAATTGACCTTCGACTGCTCTTGATGATTCACGAACAATTGTTATAAATAAATATGTATGTACATATATGTAAATATAATTATAAGAGTATATATTAATATGGATTAACATAATATAAACAGATCATTTAAATTGAATTAAAAATCTAAAGTAAAATATATAATAACTTGAAATAATAAGAATAAAATTTAATCATTTAAATTTAATTATTTAATTTAATACAAAAATTATTAAGTTGTTACCAAAATATGATTCTTATATTATAATATTTGATTAATGAATATCCAATGTATGATATTATATATCATATAATTAATAATATGTAATATTGATATCTAATAAAATAAGGTTAAATATAAACTATAATTATTATAGAGATATATTACTTCATTATTATGACTACAAAAATTAATAACTAATATCAGTACTAGATATATTATAGACATTATATAGATATGAAATTTGTTATATATAACTTGTATATCTTAAATATTATTTGTATTATCATCAGATATTATCACTACCCTTATCATTAATAATCATTATTTGTATCATCATTAATAATATTATTGTTATCATTATTAGTATTATAATTAGTAGTAAGATTATAAATTTTAATTATTATCATGATACTGTTATAATTACTTTTATTATGATCTGTAATATCTTGATATTATTATTATTATTATTATTACTACTACTATTACATATCAATAATACAAAGTATTAATATTACTAGTAATAATATCATTTAAGAACATTATTATAACTATGTGTATTATTGTCCTAAATATTAATATGATAATTATCTATATTATTATGTTATTATTATTTTAGTATTTTTATAAATAGAATTATTACTAATACCAATTAATTATATAAAAGAGTATTTGCATAAAATTGGGATCGAATCTGTTGATGTAGCTTTCCAACTGTGTAAAACTTGTCCTTCTATTCCTAAACGCGTACAAATTATAATACAATCAAGGGGATAATCCAAGAATTGGTTAGCAATTGCTATCGACTTTATATTTTTTATATTTTTTTTACGTACGGACGAATATAATCTGTGGGATGCACTTGGACTACAAAATCAATTAATTGATCAGTAATATGATTTACCACAATCAGTTACCTTCTTTTTACTATCCATAATCAATTTAAACAGCAGGCATCGAGGGAATCAAAGAAGAACTGAAGGAAACCAGTCCATTTACTCTGTTCTTCAACTTTATAGCCATATACCAAATTCGAATCCAATTTCAAAAACGAAAAATGCAGTTATGTTAGGAATCTCGTGCTCCAACTATCTGGAAAGTTTCATATCTTAATCTCTAATATCAAGTAAGAATTTTGAAGTCAAAGTTTTCTAAATAAAAAGTCAAACTTTGTTTTTCGATCGAATTCGAGATGTCTGTTACAATTAAGGTTAAATTGTTGATTTATAAAGTTTTTAGGTGTGATTTGAAACCTACTTTGTGTTATATTCTTTGTCTAAAATGATCACTAATTTGAAATCAATATATTTTTTTAAAAACCAAAACAGCGACGGCAGGAGCTGTATATTTTTTTTTGTTTTTGTTTTATTAATCCAGCAATTCATATTTGTTAATTGTTTCTAATTCATTATAACATCCTAAATCAAAACTATTATCTAGTGTTATACTTATGGTGATTATGGGTCAGTCGACTGAATTGGAAAGGAAGAAGAAGAACATTTAAATTTCGGGTTAATTATATTGGAAGGTGTTTTAAATCAGAAAACTAATGAACGGAGGAATGGTTAGTGTGGGTGTCAAGTGAGCCTGTGGTCGAGGGTTCGAGCCCCTGAAGGGGAAGATTTGTTTTTGGGCCAATTTCTTTTAAAGGTAGCTTCAATTTTCATTTTCATTATTATTATTATTATTATTATTATTATTATTATTATTATTATTATTATTATTATTATTATTATTATTATTATTATTATTATTATTATTATTATTATTATTATTATTATTATTATTATTATTATTATTATTATTATTATTATTATTATTAGTAATTAATATGCTAATTATTGTTATTACTATCATTAATATTATGAATATTATTATCATTAATATAAGTAATATTATCATTATCATAGTTATTATTATTTGTAATATCATTAAGTATTATTAATATTGTTATTATCATTATTATTAATTTATTCAGTTTATTATTAATCTAAGTATTATTATTATTATTACTAGTATTATAATTATTATCAGTATTATAAATATCTTTATAAGTATCATAATTATTATTATTATTATTATTATTATTATCATTATAAATATGATTATTTATATTATAATGAGTATTACTAATATGTAATTACTAAAAATCATTATTATAAGTATCATTAACCGAAAAATTAATATTTTACCGTTATTATTATAAATATCATTATATTTAGTATTAATATAATTATTAACAATAATACCTTATTTATTAATATAAAGTATTATGATTATTATTATTTTTATCAATATAAATATAATCATAGTATTACTAAATTTATTATTTTAACAAACGAATGATATATACATATATAAAAATATACTTAATACATATAACATAACAACATTATTAGCGTTATACACAAAATGAATATATGAGACGTATATATATATATATATATATATATATATATATATATATATATATATATATATATATATATATATATATATATATATATATATATATATATATATATATATTTTTAATATAAAAATGATATAATTAATAAATTATATATATAAATACCTATTCGATTACGACTATATGTTTTAATATATATACAAATGATATAGGTTCGTGAATCTGAGGCCAACCCTGCATTGTTCAATTGTTCAGTATTGTCATATGTATTTTTACTACAAAATACATTATGTGAGTTTCATTTGATTCGCTTTTACTCTTTACATTTTTGGGCTGAGAATACATGCAAATGCTTTATTAACTGTTTTACAATAATTATATGCGTGAGTTTCATTTGCCTTTTTACCCTTAATATTTTTGGGCTGAGAATACATGCGTTACTTTTATAAATGTTTTACGAAATAGACACAAGTAATCGAAACTACATTCTATGGTTGGATTATCGAAATCAAATATGCCCCTTTTTATTAAGTCTGGTAATCTAAGAATTAGGGAACAGACACCCTAATTGACGCGAATCCTAAAGATAGATCTATCGGGCCCAACAAGCCCCATCCAAAGTACCGGATACTTTAGTACTTCGAAATTTATATCATGTCCAAAGGAGGATCCCGGAATGATGGGGATATTCTTATATGCATATTGTGAATGTCGGTTACCAGGTGTTCAATCCATATGAATGATATTTTTGTCTCTATGCATGGGACGTATGTTTATGAGAAATGGAAATATGAAATCTTGTGGTCTATTAAAATTATGAAATGATTATTTATGTTAAACTAATGAACTCACCAACCTTTTGGTTGACACTTTAAAGCATGTTTATTCTCAGGTACGAAAGAAATCTTCCGCTGTGCATTTGCTCATATTAGAGACATTACTTGGAGTCATTCATGACATATTTCAAAAGACGTTGCATTCGAGTCGTTGAGTTTATCAAGATTATTTAAAGTCAATTATAGTACATATATTATGAAATAGTATGGCTGCCGTCAACTTTCGATGTAATGAGAGATTGTCTTTTCAAAAACGAATGCAATGTTTTGTAAAATGTATCATATAGAGGTCAAGTACCTCGCGATGTAATCAACTGTTGTGAATTGTTTATAATCGATATGGACTTCGTCCGGATGGATTAGGACGGGTCTTCACAGTTGGTATCAGAGTGGTGGTCTTAGCGAACCGGGTCTGCATTAGTGTGTCTAACTGATAAGTCATTAGGTTGCATTAGTGAGTCTGGACTTCGACCGTGTCTGTATGTCAAAAGTTTTGCTTATCATTCGTGTCAAAAATCATCTGCTTATCATCCTTAGCAAATTATCTGCTCATTATTCTTAGTCTAGACACGTTTTACTGCATTGACTACATGAATAGTGTATAGACAAAATACATATCTTAGCGTATCTGGCAATTCATATCTTAGCGTATCTGTTACTGTAGACCTTGCCTATTATCTCTCGTAAATTTCTCCGTAATTTAAGGGATCCTGGTACTATATATATATCTATGCATATTATGCATTGAGAATACATCCAACTATCAATTGTTGTCACTAAACTCTTCATACCAAAAATCTATTCTGTGATCGCGTAAGATGGCCTCTACGAATCGACCAAGTTCCTCTGACTCCGAAGACAGTGTGACGGGAGCACAACAACCAATCAACTACCGAGATTACTGGAGAAAATGGGGGTGGGTTCGTGACATACTCACCCTATGGAGAAGGGAAGAAGGTACTCCATATCATGAACCAAATCTACCACCTAACCTTGGAGTACTCGACCCACTCACCGGCGAACCTGTTCGCAACACCGTTTATACCCTTTTTGCAAGAATTTTTCGTCTTGAGGCTACTATTAACGGAACTAGAGAAGAAATCCGACCTCTACCTCACACTGATAACCAACCAGGGTTAGTAGAAGAAGTTAAAGAACTCCGAGCTCGAGTGTTAACTTTAGAGAGCACGGTACATAATTTGCAAGCACCAGCAGTATCACCAACACCAGTAACATCACCAGCCTCAGCAACAACAGCACTAGTACCACCAACAACAACATCCGCGTCACCAGCTTCGACATCTCATTCTGTACCTCGAGTATAATTATCGTTCTACATGACGTTCTACATCATTTATCTTTGTTCTT
Source organism: Rutidosis leptorrhynchoides (assembly GCF_046630445.1). Classification (NCBI taxonomy): domain Eukaryota; kingdom Viridiplantae; phylum Streptophyta; class Magnoliopsida; order Asterales; family Asteraceae; genus Rutidosis; species Rutidosis leptorrhynchoides. The sequence continues at coordinate 148,689,166 of NC_092340.1, read as the reverse complement.
CATGGAGATTATGTAATCTCTAATATTTTAGAGATTATGTATTTTAGATCTAACGATAAATCAAATGAGATTAATATCATATTAACTCATTAAATCCATGATTACATCTGAAGAAAATATATATGTATATATGTTTTCATAAAGATTGTAATTAAAAATTCTTTTGTACAAACTGTTAAGGGTGAAATTATTTTAACGGGTAGGTAATACCCGAGGAATATTTAGATTTCATATTAATAAGTTACACTGTACATTCTGCGAAGCTGATTCAACAGTCATTTACTATTCTATTTACATCCACCGATATACAAATCCGTTCACCACAGAATAATCATATTCATCCAATTTCATATTGGGATTTTGATTTATCAGAATTCAACAAGTGGCATAATGAAGAAAACATTTGACAATGTAAAATTTGTTAGAAACAAATGAATTAACTATGAGAAATTTTGTTAAGAATCCACACTAACTGTTCCTAGCTAATTGTTCCTAGCTAACTGGTTACATTTAATTTATCGCAATTTAATTATCGCAATTTACATTCTCGCAATTTTATTTATCGTCATTTAAATTCTGTATTTATTTTACGCACTTTAAATATCGGGACACGTATACAAGGTTTTGACATATCATATCGACGCATATATATATTATTTAGAATAACCATAGACACTCTATATGCAGTAATCATCGAGTTCTCTATACAGGGTTGAGGTTGATTCTATAATAATATATATACTTTGAGTTGTGATCGAGTCTGAGACATGTACACGGGTCACGATACGTAATAATTAATTCGAATATTATATATTAAATTATATATGAATTGTTGAATTGCTAACTGTGGACTATCAATCGAGGACTACCAACATTGGACAATTAAAATGAATTAAAATATTGATTATAACATATGAAACTAAACAAATCTTCAAGTTTGCCACTTGATTTCACCTTAAACCTCATTTGTATCTTGACGATTACAATCTGCGCCCAAACCTTTCATAATTCTTGAAAACACATCAATCGAGAGGATGAACCAACCGCACTTCATTTACGTAAGAAGAGATTGATGCATATAGTTATGCACTTGAAAACACTCGGAATCTAAGTAAACGTTTAACAAGTATCTGTGCTAATTCCTTTAGTATTATTATTACCTAAAATAACTTGGTAATTCCTTTCAAAGTAGCAAATTTTGTCACAGCTCCAGCAAGCCAACTTCGACTTTTCGTTCGAAACAACTTTATTATAACCTTGATACATACGTTATCTTTTCACCTTCATTACCGGGGAACTGTTTATATCCCACCACATTAACAGTAAACGTACCAGCAACTTCACTACTCTTTGGCGTAAGTCACTTCGATAAATCACTATATTTATTCATAAATACCCTATCATATACTCATCCTCGTTTCGTAACAAGAATTGCCTTACCGAAAATCAGCAAATCGGTATTTTAAATCTCGCAACGTTTCTACATCAACAGTTGTATGTATACATATAACATTTATCTCTTAGAACTATGATCTTTCATTCTGAAAAGCACCCAGTCTGCGAATTAATACTCTGAATGTTGAAAAAGCTGAATGAAGCAACAGAAACTGTAGACAACCGTAAACGGCCTTAATCATCGGAAGTTTAATGATAAAGAATAGTATGATAGAAAAGCTCAGAAAAGTTGGAACTGAAAAATGGATTGAGCTAACCATGAAGGAGACCAAAGAAAAATACAAGGACTATACCCTATATTCAAAGAATCCAGAAAATTCTGGATCCGTTGAAATCTTTAGAGAATATCTTGCTCCGAAGTCATGTTAAAATCTTGCAAAAAATCTTTCTCCATCAACCATCGAAATTAGAAATTCCCAAAATATCATCATCAATATCTTCGATATTTCTGAGGATATTTTCATAAATATTCTCGTCCGAAATTATATACCTCTTCGTGCTTCCTGTGTATCATTATATTGGAAACATTCAATAGAAAATTTAGTACCGAAAAGCAGATTATGCGAAACTATGAAGAAAGCCATGGACAAATCACAAAGAATAAGTTTAACTTTAAAGAATCCAAATGATTCAATGTCTGCTAAAGTCTTTAGTGAATATCTTGCTCCTTACTCTAAACTCTTGCAGACAATAGTTTCTATCATCCTCTGATCTTAGATATTCCGAGATATTATCGTATCTTTCATTATAAATATCCTCCATATTTCTAAAGATATTTTTATAACTATTCTTATCTGAAATCATTAATCTCTTCGTGCTATAAGTATTACATCATATAGAAACTGTTAGTTTCTATATTCTGTAAACTTTCGAGCTTAAAATATGAATGTTATTGAAGTAATGTTGGAAACTGATGCATGAGTTAGTATAATATAATGACACTTGATCAACGTGATTATATTACAGTAAGTCATGCTGAGTTTCAAAATGGAACTTGATGATTCACAGATTATAACGTCATCATGTGTCATGTCACAAAAAATTTTCATTCTGATTAACTTCTGAACATATCAAGAAAATATATTCTTGATAGTTCTATTCTCAGTGATTCTGGTAATTTGACAAATCAAATCGTGCTATAATGTTCTTGTAAGACCCTAATCAGTTTGTACAGCAGTGTAAATATGTTACATAGAGTGTGGGTGATGTTGTGTAGTTAAACAGAAGTCACTGAGTGAGCTGAGCCTAGTGCGCGCCGCGCACACTAAAGGGAGCGCGCCGCGCACCCTTACTGTAGCCGGGTTCCAGCTTTTTAAATCAGATATTTTGATGGACATTTTGGTAAATTCACTTATGGACGGGTTAAAGACAGATAGGTCAGTTTGTGGAGCACCATTACTCCATTATCAACAACCTTATCACTTTAACTTTAATTCTAGAGAGAGATTGTGATTTTTGAGAGAGAAAGCTTAAATCTAAGAGGAAGGAGCTTGTTTTGGGATAAAGTTCAAGCATTAAAGTCATTCATCTTATCTCTAGCTTCGTTGTGGTAGTTGTGGTATGTTCTAATGTTATTTTCCTTACTTTGATTTAGTGTAAGGGTTAGGGTTTGAGTAAATGATGAACACAAAACCCATTATTGGTGATTTTGGGTGTTCTTGGGTAAAATTGAGTCTTGAATACTAATTGGTGACTAGTCTAGGGTTTCAAAGTATTAAATGATGTTTATGAACCCTAATTGGTGAGTTAATTGCTAACACACCTAGTTATTTAGTAAATGGGTGTTGGTTAGTTAGTGGATGACCCGAAATGGGTGTGTTGTCTTAAAATGGTTATTTGGGTAATAAATTGACCTAGTTTGGAAAGATGGGTATGAATTACCCTAATTATGTATTAGTTGGTGTTGTTGGACCTTAATCACTAGCTTTTAAGTGATTAGTGGTGGTCTTGACTTTAATTGGGTGGTTTTGGTATAAATGGGCGATTTAATACATTAAGTCATTAAATGCTCATGTGTAAGTGTTAGTATTGAGTCCACTTAGCTTGTGTGTTGATCAAGTACTTATTATATTAGGTACTTTGCTTTGAAGCTTGTGGAGGTTGAAATCGTCATCTAATTGTTAAGGTGAGTGGAATAATTATATGCGTATGTATATAATGTATCTATTTGTTGTAGCGTGAAAGGTGTAGTGTCGAGGTGTTAAGACACCACGTTTCACGTGAAGGGTGTAGCATCGAGGTGTTAAGATGCCACTCAGGTGTAGCATCGAGGTGTTAAGATGCCACCTAGGAGTGTAGTGTCGAGGTGTTAAGACACCACTCCGTAAAATAATGAGTGTTGCATCGAGGTGTTAAGATGCCACTCGGGGTGATGTGCCAAGGTGTTAAGGTGCCACCCTAGGGGTTAGTGGTGTGAGGTGTTAAGTGCCCTAATGGATGTTATGAACACCGATGGCGTTTACGCGAGCGCCGTTCCCTTGTACTATTGGTCGACCATGGTTACTTGTGTTGTAAGCATATTATATCATTTCGAGTTATATTATTATGCAGTTGTTGCTAGCTTGTGGTATTGGAGATTATAGCTTGTTAATGTGACGATAAGCTAATTGTGTTGCTAGCATGTTTGCGGTTTGTGTAAGTGTATGCAAGTAGGTATAATTATATATGTATTCGTATAATTATTGCATTCACTAAGCTGTGCTTACCCTCTCGTTGTTTACCATTTTATAGGTTCGGTTTTGGACAAGGGTAAGGGCATCGTATTGGACTAGAGATCCCGCTTGATGCTAGGGGACGCTTTTGGCTTTAGTAGCTCTTGGAGTTTGACCGGTAGTTGGGTAGTTTAATCCCAAACGCCATGCTCATTGTGTAGTTTGGAACTTAAACTTTTTGGTGGTCGAAACTCTAAACTTGTATTAAACTTGTATTTTGGGTCGTGTGGGTCCCGCTTGTAAAACATCATTTTTATGTTTGATTCGTGTTAGTTTTACATATATAAGTTTGTTGTGAAAAGCATTCGGTCTAAAAATATCGAGAAGTGGTCCATCTTTTTGTGTGTAAAAACAGTTCGGACAGAAGCTGGAGTGCTCTGTGCGCGCCGCGCACTACAGGGGATGCGCGCCGCGCACTCCCCTGTCCAGCAGCTTTTGAATTTTTTTTTTTTTGGGACTGTTTATGGTCGGTTATCGGGTTGGGTTGTTACAAGTGGTATCAGAGCATTGTCTAAGGGATTTAGGCGACTTGAGATAAGTGCCTAGACTTAGACCTTATTGTGTGAGCGCTTTATGCGGGACTTGTAGGACTTTGGGTCTAATCGGGAATTGTTAGTGCATTGGTTTATGAGAATTAACCTTGTGCTAATTGTTTGTGTTGTGTTTAGCAAGCATCAAGAGAGATAGGCGTTGTACTAGCGAGTTAATGCGACGTGCTCGCGTAGTAATGACTAGCTACCATTATTACGGGTGCAAGTCGTGTTAAACAAGCAATGTATGACGATTGTTGAGCGAGATGGAGTAGTGTGGCATATATGTATATACACATGTAATTGTCCTTTCGTTTTTGTGGTTTAACCTATTTCGTTTTACAGAATGAAGACGAGAAACGGTCCCGATCATGATAACGGGAGTACAAGCGAGGACGCCGAGTTTTCGGCCAAGGTTGAGGCCGTCTTTAAAAAGTTAAAAGCTGATTTTCTTACGGACGTCCGAAAGGTCTTTCAAGATTCGGTCGATAGGAAGGTGACCGATTTGATAAATGAACGAATGAAGGCCACTATCGAAGAGTCCCTTGATGCTAGAAACCTTTATCCTCGCGGTGAAGGAGGTGAAGGAAGGCGGGACTTCTATTATAAGAATTTCAAGGACACTCAACCCCCGATGTTTAATGGGGTGCGAGATCCTTTGAAGAGTACATGTTGGATCTCCGATATCGAGGGAGCTTTCCGTACCGCGGAATGCCCTCCTGAGAAGAAAACAAGGTTTGGTTCAAGCATGTTGCGGGAGGAAGCTAAGTTGTGGTGGGATGATAAGATCAACTTATATGGCGAAGAACAATGTATGAACTTGACATGGGAGGAGTTTAAGAAGGAATTCTTCAATGAATACCGAACTTCTTTCGATCTTGATAGAATCCGGGACGAGTTGCACCATTTGTAACAAGGTTCAATGGACTTGGTCACACTCAAGTCTACCTTTTTGGCAAAAACTCATTTTTGTCTGGAATATGTGGGTGACGATCATAAGCTAATGAAAGATTTCTACCGTACTTTGAATGATGAGTACAAGGGTAAGATTAGTCGGGGAATGGCTAAGACTTTTGAAGAACTATTCGAGTTGGCTCGGGGTTTTGAACCGGAGGTTCCAAGGAAGAGTGATTTCACTTTTTCAAAGAGAAAGTTTGAAGGTTTTAGTTACTCTAACTCTTCAAACAAGAAGAACAAGAACAAGAAGGGTTCCGAAAGTTTCAATAGCGTGAAGAAGGGTGCTACCGGTGGTTTTTCTTATGCGTGCTACAATTGTGGGCAACCGGGTCATATGGCTCGTGAATGTCCGAAAACATTTTCCGAAAACAAAATCACTTGTTTTAATTGTGGAAAAGAAGGGCATAAGAAGCCGGAGTGTCCCGACTTGCGCAATGATAATGTTAAGCGGTTAGAGAAGGCGGCGGGTACGGCAAGGGGTCGAAATTATTTGATGACCAATGATGAAGCCAAGCAATCAAACAAAGTCGTCTCAGGTACTTTCGTGGTTAATTCTAATCCGGCAAGAATTCTATTTGATAGCGGTGCAAATTTGTCGTTTGTGTCTCCTAAATTTGTGCCTAAACTTGATAGACCGTTAGCTAAGTTAAGTCGTCCGGTAGAAGTCAAAATAGCAGACGGCAAGACGGTGCTAGTGGTTGATGTGTGTGAAAATTGTGATGTTGTTTTCGGTGCCGAAACCTTTAAAATTGATCTCATTCCAATGACCTTGGGCGATTTTGATATTGTCATTGGTATGGATTGGCTCGATCGTTATAGATCCGATATTGCATGTCATGATAAGTTTATTCATGTGAAGAACCCAAGTGGGGGAGAGTTGATTATTCATGGTGATAAGCGAAGGAGACCGGTGCCGATATGCACTTTTGCACGGGCACGTCGTCTCGTTGTTACTAGTGGCATGGCTTTCCTTGCTCATGTTGTTGATACTCGCAATGAGCCACCACCCATTCGTGAAATTCCGGTGGTTAATGAATTTGAAGACATTTTTCCGGATGAGTTACCGGGTGTTCCGGCGGAAAGACAAGTTGAATTTCGCATTGAGTTGGTTCCGGGGGCTACCCCCATTCCTAAAACTCCTTATCGTTTAGCGCCGACGAAAATGCAAGAGTTGTTAAATCAAACCCAAGAGCTACTTGAAAAGGGTTTCATTCGACCGAGTGCTTCGCCATGGGGCGCTCCGGTTTTATTCGTGAAAAAGAAGGATGGTAGTATGCGGATGTGCATCGATTACCGGGAGTTGAATAAAGTGACGATCAAGAATCGTTATCCGTTACCTAGGATTGACGATTTGTTTGATCAACTTCAAGGTGCAACGTATTTCTCGAAAATCGACCTACGGTTCGGCTATCACCAAATGCGGGTCCGTGAGGAAGACATTGAGAAAACGGCCTTTCGAACGCGTTATGGGCATTTTGAGTTTGTTGTGATGCCTTTCGGTCTTACGAATGCACCGGCGGCATTCATGGATCTTATGAACCGAGTGTGCCAACCTATGTTGGATAAGTCGGTAATAGTGTTCATTGACGACATACTAGTCTACTCGAAAAGTATGAACGAACATGAACATCATTTTCGTGAAGTATTGAAGACACTACGAAAGGAGAAGTTGTATGCAAAGTTCTCCAAATGTGAATTTTGGCTAAGGGAAGTTCAATTCCTTGGTCATATTGTGAACGAAAATGGTATTCAAGTAGATCCGGGGAAGATCGAGACGGTGAAGAGTTGGGGACGACCGACTACGCCTACGGAAATCCGAAGTTTTCTCGGATTGGTCGGTTATTATCGTCGGTTTATCCAAGATTTTTCTAAGATCGCTTCTTCGTTGACGAAATTGACAAGGAAGAATGCGAGGTTTGTTTGGGAGAACGACCAAGAAATTGCTTTTCAATTATTAAAAGAGAAGTTGTGTCAAGCTCCGGTGTTAGTGTTACCGGAAGGTGTTGAAGACATGGTGGTTTATTGTGATGCTTCCTTAAATGGTCTCGGGTGTGTTCTAATGCAAAGAGGTAAAGTCATCGCTTATGCCTCTCGACAATTAAAGGAACATGAGACAAGGTATCCGACTCATGATCTTGAGTTGGCGGCGGTTGTGCATGCGTTGAAAATTTGGCGCCATTACTTGTATGGTGTCAAGTGTACGATTTATTCGGATCATAAGAGTTTGAAACATCTCTTTAATCATCGAGATTTGAATTATCGCCAACGTAGGTGGATGGATGTGGTGAAAGACTATGATTGTGAGATACTTTATCATCCGAGTAAGGCGAACATTGTCGCGGATGCGTTGAGTCGAAAGAGTCAACATCCGGCGATACGAGTTGGATCGTTATGTTTGATTATTACCAACGATTTTCTTGAAAAGCTTGGTGAGATTCAAATAGAGGCTTATGTTCACAACAAGCATACGGAGCGAATCATGGGCCAATCGGAGTTTATTACTATGGGTCCGCGTAGTTTGTTGCCTTTCCAAGGAAGGGTGTGGGTGCCTAAGATGGGTGATTACCGACGAGTGCTACTTGATGAAGCACATAAGTCAAAATATTCCATTCATCCGGGCGCGACGAAAATGTATCTTGACTTGAAGAAAGATTATTGGTGGACGGGCATGAAGCGTGATGTTGTGAAGTATGTTGAGCAATGCGTCACGTGTTTGCAAGTAAAAGCCGAACACCAAAAGCCGTACGGTAAATTGCAACCGTTAGAAATTCCGAAATGGAAATGGGAGCACATTACCATGGATTTCATAACAAAGTTACCTAAGACGGCGAGAACCCAATTTGATACGATTTGGGTGATAGTTGACCGGTTGACGAAAAGTGCTTTGTTTCTTCCCATTAAAGAAGCAATATCGTCGGAGGCCTTGGCTAAGTTGTTTATCAAGGAAGTGGTCTCTCGACACGGGGTTCCTATATCTATTGTTTCGGATAGAGATACTCATTTTACATCTCGGTTTTGGGAAAAGTTTCACGAAGATATGGGTACGCGATTGAAATTGAGCACGGCGTATCATCCTCAAACGGACGGTCAAACCGAACGTACGAATCAAACTTTGGAAGATATGTTACGGGCATGCATTATTGATTTCGGTGGTAGTTGGGATGAGCATTTGCCTTTGGTGGAATTCTCGTACAATAATAGTTATCATACTAGTATCGGGATGCCACCTTGAGATGCTTTACGGGCGGAGGTGTCGAACTCCCATTTGTTGGGGAGAAGTGGGTCAAAGAGAAATCGGGAGTACCGATCTGGTTTTAGAGACGAATAACAAGATTGATATTATTCGGGAACATTTGAGAAAGGCTCAAGATAGACAAAAGTCGTATGCCGACAAACGTAGACGAACGATCGAATTTCAAGAAGGCGATATGGTGATGCTTAAGGTTTTGCCATGGAAGGGTATTATTCGATTTCAAAAACGGGGAAAGTTAGCTCCTCGGTTTATTGGTCCCTTTAAAGTTTTAGCTCGTGTTGGTGAAGTCGCGTATCGTTTGGAATTACCCGAAGAACTTGCGGGGATCCATAATACCTTTCATGTTTCCCATCTCCGTAAGTGTCTTGCGGATGATTCATCTTGGGTGTCGTTAGATGAGATTGAGCTAAATAACAAGTTGGAGTATGTTGAGGAGCCGGTTGCTATACTCGATGAAAAGGTTAATAAATTGAGAAATAAAGAGGTTAGGACTTTTAAAGTCCAATGGCGTCGAAGTATAGGTTCCGAGTTTACTTGGGAGCCCGAAGAGTTCGTGTTGGTATATCTTCCCTCTTGTCATGCGGCTTGGATTGCGAGGACGCAATCCGAATAAGTGGGGGAGAGTTGTAAGACCCTAATCAGTTTGTACAGCAGTGTAAATATGTTACATAGAGTGTGGGTGATGTTGTGCAGTTAAACAGAAGTCACTGAGTGAGCTGAGCCTAGTGCGCGCCGCGCACACTAAAGGGAGCGCGCCGCGCACCCTTACTGTAGCCGGGTTCCAGCTTTTTAAATCAGATATTTTGATGGGCATTTTGGTAAATTCACTTATGAACGGGTTAAAGACAGATAGGTCAGTTTGTGGAGCACCATTACTCCATTATCAACAACCTTATCACTTTAACTTTAATTCTAGAGAGAGATTGTGATTTTTGAGAGAGAAAGCTTAAATCCAAGAGGAAGGAGCTTGTTTTGGGATAAAGTTCAAGCATTAAAGTCGTTCATCTTATCTCTAGCTTCATTGTGGTAGTTGTGGTATGTTCTAATTTTATTTTCCTTACTTTGATTTAGTGTAAGGGTTAGGGTTTGAGTAAATGATGAACACAAAACCCATTATTGGTGATTTTGGGTGTTCTTGGGTAAAATTGAGTCTTGAATACTAATTGGTGACTAGTCTAGGGTTTCAAAGTATTAAATGATGTTTATGAACCCTAATTGGTGAGTTAATTGCTAACATACCTAGTTATTTAGTATTTGGGTGTTGGTTAGTTAGTGGATGAACCGAAATGGGTGTGTTGTCTTAAAATGATTATTTGGGTAATAAATTGACCTAGTTTGGAAAGATGGGTATGAATTACCCTAATTATGTATTAGTTGGTGTTGTTGGACCTTAATCACTAGCTTTTAAGTGATTAGTGGTGGTCTTGACTTTAATTGGGCGGTTTTGGTATAAATGGGCGATTTAATACATTAAGTCATTAAATGCTCATGTGTAAGTGTTAGTATTGAGTCCACTTAGCTTGTGTGTTGATCAAGTACTTATTATATTAGGTACTTTGCTTTGAAGCTTGTGGAGGTTGAAATCGTCATCTAATTGTTAAGGTGAGTGGAATAATTATATGCGTATGTATATAATGTATCTATTTGTTGTAGCGTGAAAGGTGTAGTGTCGAGGTGTTAAGACACCACGTTTCACGTGAAGGGTGTAGCATCGAGGTGTTAAGATGCCACTAGGGTGTAGCATCGAGGTGTTAAGATGCCACCTAGGAGTGTAGTGTCGAGGTGTTAAGACACCACTCCGTAAAATAATGAGTGTTGCATCGAGGTGTTAAGATGCCACTCGGGGTGATGTGCCGAGGTGTTAAGGTGCCACCCTAGGGGTTAGTGGTGCGAGGTGTTAAGTGCCCTAATGGATGTTATGAACACCGATGGTGTTTTCGCGAGCGCCGCTCCCTTGTACTATTGGTCGACCATGGTTACTTGTGTTGTAAGCATATTATATCATTTCGAGTTATATTATTATGCGGTTGTTGCTAGCTTGTGGTATTGTAGATTATAGCTTGTTAATGTGACGATAAGCTAATTGTGTTGCTAGCATGTTTGCGGTTTGTGTAAGTGTATGCAAGTAGGTATAATTATATATGTATTCGTATAATTATTGCATTCACTAAGCTGTGCTTACTCTCTCGTTGTTTACCATTTTATAGGTTCGGTTTTGGACAAGGGTAAGGGCATCGTATTGGACTAGAGATCCCGCTTGATGCTAGGGGACGCTTTTGGCTTTAGTAGCTCTTGGAGTTTGACCGGTAGTTGGGTAGTTTAATCCCAAACTCCATGCTCATTGTGTAGTTTGGAACTTAAACTTTTTGGTGGTCGAAACTCTAAACTTGTATTAAACTTGTATTTTGGGTCGTGTGGGCCCCGCTTGTAAAACATCATTTTTATGTTTGATTCGTGTTAGTTTTACATATATAAGTTTGTTGTGAAAAGCGTTCGGTCTAAAAATGTTAGGAAGTGGTCCATCTTTTTGTGTGTAAAAACAGTTCGGACAGAAGCTGGAGTGCTCTGTGCGCGTCGCGCACTACAGGGGATGCGCGCCGCGCACTCCCCTGTCCAGCAGCTTATAAATTTTTTTTTTTGGGACTGTTTATGGTCGGTTATCGGGTTGGGTTGTTACAGTTCTTTCTTGTTTAGAACATTAAGTTCATTCAAAACTCCATATCTACGAATTTTGGACCATCACCAGAGATGTCCAATCATAAAAAGAAGAAACGAAGGGACAAAGCTCCAAAAGAAATAGAAAATTGGAGTATAAATCGCAGCAAAATAGGAAAGAGCATTAACTGTGGATGACAATGATTATAGAAAACGGAAGCAGGGATTTCGAAATATAAGAGAAAATATAAAGCCCGATAGTAACACGGAGGTTGCAAACCGTGGATATTAATACGAATAGCAATATAAAGACACGGTATAATTAAGAATAGCATCATCCTAAGGTAATATTAGAAGTAAACAGATTCTTCTGGTGGAATATTGAAAGGAAGGATGACAGGAATGATAATTAGTAAAATATCAAGGATTAGAACTGGATTAAGCATTTTCACAATCTTTTGGATGTATGAAATAAGAAGGAAAGTATAGGAATGATGAAAGTAATGGAACAGAAGAAGTTCTTTTATAGTGAAAATACCAGATAAAGAAATCAAGGCAGATTTCCGCATTAATTATAGAGATCTTAATTTCCTTAATTGCGAAAGAATCACATCTTTTAGATTTTGAAGATTTTCTTCAAATTCCTTGAATTTCGGAATTCAACCATGACTAGTCAAAAGTTATGATGAAACATGTCTTTCTCATTTCATTATTAAGTGATAGCTTCACTCGTACTCTTCGAGTAATTGAATTATTTTATTCATATTACTCTATAGTGATAAAACTCTATTTATCAACTCATATTCGTCATGAAAACATTTTTATTGTTAACCATGACCACCTCACTCAAATTTCGGGACGAAATTTCTTTAACGGGTAGGTACCGTGATGACCCGGGAATTTACGACTAAATTTAAACTTAATCTCTATATGATTTTGATACGATAAGCAAAGTATGTAATGGGGAGTCTAGAAAATTTTGGAACGATGTTCATTTATTCAATTGACCTTCGACTGCTCTCGATGATTCACGAACAATTGTTATAAATATTAATATGATAATTATCTATATTATTATGTTATTATTATTTTAGTATTTTTATAAATAGAATTATTACTAATACCAATTAATTATATAAAAGATTATTTGCATAAAATTGGGATCGAATCTGTTGATGTAGGTTTCCAACTGTGTAAAACTTGTCCTTCTATTCCTAAATGCGTACAAATTATAATACAATCAAGGGGATATTCCAAGAATTAGTTAGCAATTGCTATCGACTTTATATTTTTTTATATTTTTTTAAGTAAGGACGAATATAATCTGTGGGATGCACTTGGACTACAAAATCAATTAATTGATCAGTAATATGATTTACCATAATTAGTTACCTTCTTTTTAATATCCATAATCAATTTAAATAGCAGGCATCGAGGGAATCAAAGAAGAACTGAAGGAAACCAGTCCATTTACTCTGTTCTTCAACTTTATAGCCATATCCCAAATTCAAATCCAATTTCAAAAACGAAAAATGCAGTTATGTTAGGAATCTCGTACTCCAACTATCTGGAAAGTTTCATATCTTAATCTCTAATATCAAGTTAGAATTTTGAAGTCAAAGTTTTCTAAATAAAAAGTCAAACTTTGTTTTTCGATCGAATTCGAGATGTCTGTTACAATTAAGGTTAAATTGTTGATTTATAAAGTTTTTAGGTGTGATTTGAAACCTACTTTGTGTTATAATCTTTGTCTAAAATGATCACTAATTTGAAATCAATATTTGTTTTTTAAAACCAAAACAGTGACGGCAGGAGCTGTATAAATTTTTTTTTTTGTTTTATTAATCCAGCAATTCATATTTGTTAATTGTTTCTAATTCATTATAACATCCTAAATCAAAATTATTATCTAGTGTTATACTTATGGTGATTCTGGGTCAATCGACTGAATTGGAAAGGAAGAAGAAGAACATTTAAATTTTGGGTTAATTATATTGGAAGGTGTTTTAAAATCAGAAAAATAATGAACGGATGAATGGTTAGAGTGGGTGTCGAGTGAGCCTGTGGTCGTGGGTTCGAGCCCCTTAAGGGGAAGATTTGTTTTTGGGCTAATTTCTTTTGAAGGTAGCTTCAATTTTCATTTTCATTATTATTATTATTATTATTATTATTATTATTATTATTATTATTATTATTATTATTATTATTATTATTATTATTATTATTATTATTATTATTATTATTATTATTATTATTATTATTATTATTATTATTATTATTATTATTGTTATTATTATTGTTATTGTTATTATTATTATTATTATTAGTAATTGATATGCTAATTATTGTTATTACTATCATTAATATTATGAATATTATTATCATTAATATAAGTAATATTATCATTATCATAGTTATTATTATTTGTAATATCATTAAGTATTATTAATATTGTTATTATCATTATTATTAATTTATTCAGTTTATTATTAATCTAAGTATTATTATTATTATTATTATTATTACTAGTATTATAATTATTATCAGTATTATAAATATCTTTATAAGTATCATAATTATTATTATTATTATTATCATTATAAATATGATTATTTATATTATAATGAGTATTACTAATATGTAATTACTAAAAATCATTATTATAAGTATCATTAACTGAAAATTAATATTTTACAGTTATTATTATAAATATCATTATATTTAGTATTAATATAATTATTAACAATAATACCTTATTTATTAATATAAAGTATTATGATTATTATTATTTTTATCAATATTAATATAATCATAGTATTACTAAAATTATTATTTTAACAAACGAATGATATATTCATATATAAAAATATACTTAATACATATAACATAACAACATTATTAGCATTATACACAAAATGAATATATGAGACGTATATATATACATATATTTAATATAAAAATGATATAATTAATAAATTATATATATAAATACCTATTCGATTACGACTATATGTTTTAATATATATACAAATGATATAGGTTCATGAATCTGAGGCCAACCCTGCATTGTTCAATTGTTCAGTATTTTCATATGTATTTTTACTACAAAATAGATTAGGTGAGTTTCATTTGATTCCCTTTTACTCTTTACATTTTTGAGCTGAGAATACATGCAAATGCTTTATTAACTATTTTACAATAATTATATGCGTGAGTTTCATTTACCTTTTTACCCTTTATATTTTTGGGCTGAGAATACATGCGTTGCTTTTATAAATGTTTTACGAAATAGACACAAGTAATCGAAACTACATTCTATGGTTGGATTATCGAAATCGAATAAGCCCCTTTTTATTAAGTCTGGTAATCTAAGAATTAGGGAACAGACACCCTAATTGACGCGAATCCTAAAGATAGATCTATCGGGCCCAACAAGCCCCATCCAAAGTACCGGATGCTTTAGTACTTCAAAATTTATATCATGTCCGAAGGAGGATCCCAGAATGATGGGGATATTCTTATATGCATATTGTGAATGTCGGTTACCAGGTGTTCAATCCATATGAATGATATTTTTGTCTCTATGCATGGGACGTATGTTTATGAGAAATGGAAATATGAAATCTTGTGGTCTATTAAAATTATGAAATGATTATTTATGTTAAACTAATGAACTCACCAACCTTTTGGTTGACACTTTAAAGCATGTTTATTCTCAGGTACGAAAGAAATCTTCCGCTGTGCATTTGCTCATATTAGAGACATTACTTGGAGTCATTCATGGCATATTTCAAAAGACGTTGCATTCGAGTCGTTGAGTTTATCAAGATTATTTAAAGTCAATTATAGTACATATATTATGAAATAGTATGGCTGCCGTCAACTTTCGATGTAATGAGAGATTGTCTTTTCAAAAACGAATGCAATGTTTTGTAAAATGTATCATATAGAGGTCAAGTACCTCGCGATGTAATCAACTGTTGTGAATCGTTTATAATCGATCTGGACTTCGTTCGGATGGATTAGGACGGGTCTTCACAGTAGGTCTGACAAACTTATTTGTTAAGACCTTTTTACCCTTAACTATCTTAGCAAAAGTGTTTGGCAAGACAGCTTCAGGATCAGTTTCAAGAGTAGGGTCCATAAAAGCAACTTCTGCAAGAACAGCAGCAGCAGCATAGTCACAGCAAAGAAAGCTTCAACTTGGGCAGGCACCTGCTCATTAACACATTTAGCTGTGCATTGAGCAGATGTACATCATGAAGCAACAATCTTTTTAAGATTGCTCAGCTGGTCCTTGACTTCTGATGTCTCAACGTGAAGAGACTTTAAAGAAAAGTTTTGCTTTTCAAGTTTGGAAATTTCATCTTTCAAGATTTTAATTTCATCAGTTTTGCCTTTAAGTTTTTCATTTAAAGATTTAATATCAGATTTAAGAATTTCTTCACGTTTACTGCCTCTGTATAAATCAATTCTTAGGTAGTCAATCATTTCAGCTTTTTCATCATCAGTATAAGTTCGAAAGTTATCAACCTTATACATCAATTCAGATTTCCATTGAGGTGAATCTCTTTTCAAGTCAGCTTCCCTCATGTCAGCCCGAAATGTACTACCGTTATCATCAACATCAAACTCCTCAACCTCTTTGGCCATCAAACACAGCTTTTTACCAGAAGCATAACCAGCACAATCATCATCAGTTTCGCTGTCAGAAGACGAAGATGATCTGGTTTCATCCCAATCATGATGCTCAACTACTAGTACCTTTTCTGGCTTCTTCTCTTTTACCAGCCTTTGAGTTTTCCTTCATCTGAGCCTTCATAGCCTTGTACTTGTTTTTGTACTTTTCAGCTTTTGAAAAGGAGTTAGCATGTGATGAAGGTTTCTTGGACATGCATTCAGCAGCAAAATGTCCAACCTTCCCACAATTGTAACACTCAGATTTGGGGCCTTTGACAGATTTGCTACCATACCTAGCACTAGGTTTCTTACTCACTTTGTATGGCTTGCTGGTCCTATTTTGATTGAACCTTTTGAACTGCCTAGCCAGCAATGCCATACCTTCAGTAAACCCTTCATCATCATCATCATCATCAGCACTGCTTTCCTTAGACCCAGTACCTGTAGTGACCCGAACTTTTCCATGTTTATATATATTTTAAATGAAATTGTTATTTACATGATTAAGTGTTTCCAACATGTTAAGCAACAAACTTGTTAAGACTTGATTAAATGAAATAAGTTTCATATAGACAATTGATCACCCAAGTTGACCGGCGATTCACGAACGTTACAAAATTGTAAAAACTACATGTTGTGGTATATATAGACATATATATATGGTTAACATAAGATTATGAGGAGTAAGTATCTCACTAAATATATTAACAATGTGTGATATATATAAGAAATGAGATTACTAAGTTAAGAAACTCGAAATGATATATATAACGATTATCGTTATGATAACGTCTACTAAATATACATGTATCATATTAAGATATTGATACACTATATTTAACATGATAAAATGATATTTAAATATATCATTAAGTGTGTTAACAATGAACTACATATGTAAAAACAAGACTACTAACTCAAGAATTACGAAACGAGACTTATATGTAACGATTATCGTTGTAACGATATTTTAATGTATATATCATATTAAGAGATATTCATACATCATAATATCATGAAAATATAATAATTTAACATCTCATTTGATATAATAAACATTGAGTTAACAACATTAATTGAGATCGTTAACCTAAAGGTTTCAAAACAACACTTACATGTAACGACTAACGATGACTTAACGACTCAGTTAAAATGTATATACATGTAGTTTTTTAATATATATTCATACACTTTTGAAAGACTTCAAGACACTTATCAAAATACTTCTACTTAACAAAAATGCTTACAATTACATCCTCGTTCAGTTTCATCAACAATTCTACTCGTATGCACCCGTATTCGTACTCGTACAATACACAGCTTTTAGATGTATGTACTATTAGTATATACACTCAAATGATCAGCTCTTAGTAGCCCATGTGAGTCACCTAACACATGTGGGAACTATTATTTGGCAACTAGCAAGAAATATCTCATAAAATTACAAAAATATGAGTAATCATTCATGACTTATTTACATGAAAACAAAATTACATATCCTTTATATCTAATATATATACCAACGACCAAAATAACCTACAAACACTTTAATTCTTCAATTTTCTTCATCTAATTGGTCTCTCTCAAGTTCCATCTTCAAGTTCCAAGTGTTCTTCATAAATTCTACAAGTTCTAGTTTCATAAAATCAAGAATACTTCCAAGTTTATTAGCTCACTTCCAATCTTGTAAAGTGATCATTCAACCTCAAGAAATTCTTGTTGTTTACAGTAAGATATCATTCTAATTCAAGGTAATACTCATATACAAACTTTGATTCAATTCCTATAACTATAACTATCTTAATTCGAGTGATAATCTTACTTGAACTTGTTTTCGTGTCATGATTCTACTTCAAGAACTTTTAAGCCATCCAAGATCCTTTGAAGCTAGCTCATTTCTTGTCACTTCCAGTAGGTTTACTTACTAAACTTGAGGTAGTAATAATGTTCATAACATCATTCGATTCATACATATAAAACTATCTTATTCGAAGGTTTGAACATGTAATCATTAGAACATATTTTAGTTAATTCTAAACTTGTTCGCAAACAAAAGTTAATCCTTCTAACTTGACTTTTAAAATCAACTAAACACATGTTATATATCTATATGATATGCTAACTTAATGATTTAAAACCTGGAAACACGAAAAACACCGTAAAACCGGATTTACGCCGTCGTAGTAACACCGCGGGCTGTTTTGGGTTAGTTAATTAAAAACTATGATAAACTTTGATTTAAAAGTTGTTCTTCTGAGAAAATTATTTTTATTATGAACATGAAACTATATCCAAAAATCATGGTTAAACTCAAAGTGGAAGTATATTTTTCAAAATGGTCATCAAGACGTCGTTCTTTCGACTGAAATGACTACCTCTTACAAAAACGACTTGTAACTTATATTTCTGAAAATAAACCTATACATTTTATGTTTAGATTCATAAAATAGAGTTCAATATAAAACCATAGCAATTTGATTCAATCAAAACGGATTTAAAACGAAGAAGTTATGGGTAAAACAAGATTGGATAATTTTTCTTGTTGTAGCTACGTGAAAATTGGTAACAAATCTATATTAATCATATCCTAGCTAACTTATATTGTATTATACATGTATTCTAATATATTATGTAATCTTGGGATACCATAGACACGTATGTAAATGTTTTGACATATCATATCGACCCATGTGTATATATTATTTGGAACAACCGTAGAGACTCTATATGCAGTAATGTGGGAGTTAGCTATACAGGATTGAGGTTGATTCCAAAAATATATATACTTTGAGTTGTGATTTAGCCTGAGACATGTATATACTGGGTTGTAGATTGATTCAAGATAATATATATCGATTTATTTCTGTACATCTAACTGTGGACAACTAGTTGTAGGTTACTAACGAGGACAGCTGACTTAATACACTCAAATCTTTAAAACATAATAAAAATGGTTGTAATTATATTTTGATCATACTTTGATATATATGTACATATTTGTATAGGTCCGTGAATCGATCCGTGGCCAAGTCTTATTTTCGAGGAAGGAAATATCTATGAAAGTGAGTTATAGTCCCACTTTTAAAATCTAATATTTTTGGGATGAGAATACATGCAGGTTTTATAAATGATTTACAAAATAGACACAAGTACGTGAAACTACATTCTATGGTTGAATTATCAAAATCGAATATGTCCCTTTTTATTAAGTCTGGTAATCTAAGAATTAGGGAACAGACACCCTAATTGACGCGAATCCTAAAGATAGATCTATTGGGCCTAACAAACCCCATTTAAAGTACCGGATGCTTTAGTATTTCAAAATTTATATCATATCCGAAGGGTGTCCCGAAATGATGGGGATATTCTTATATATGCATCTTGTTAATGTTGGTTACCAGGTGTTCACCATATGAATGATTTTTATCTCTATGTATGGGATGTGTATTGAAATATGAAATCTTGTGGTTTATTGTTACGATTTGATATATATAGGTTAAACCTATAACTCACCAACATTTTTGTTGACGTTTAAAGCATGTTTATTCTTAGGTGAATACTAAGAGCTTCCACTATTGCATACTAAAAAAAGGACAAGATTTGGAGTCCATGTTTGTATGATATTGTGTAAAAACTGCATTCAAGAAACATATGTCGATGTAATATATTTCTTTTGTAAACCATTATGTAATGGTCATGTGTAAACAGTATATTTTAGATTATCATTATTTGATAATCTATGTAATGCTTTTAAAACCTTTATTAATAAAATAAAGGTTATGGTTGTTTTAAAAATGAATGCAGTCTTTGAAAAAGGTCTCATATAGAGGTCAAAACCTCGCAACGAAATCAATTAATATGGAACGTTTATAATCAATATGAACGGGACATTTCAGTTGGTATCCGAGCGTTGGTCTTAGAGAACCAGAAAATTGCATTAGTGTATCTTACCGAGTTTGTTAGGATGCATTAGTGAGTCTGGTCTTCGACCGTGTTTTTCTTCAAAAACGATTGCTTAACATTTTTTTTTGTTGGAAACTATATATTATTAACATGTAAATATTATGTGATATATTAATCTCTTAACGTGTTTGATATTGTGTGATAGATGTCTACCTCTAGTACAAATCTCATTGATTCACCTAATAATAATGAAGAGTCGAATATATTTTGGGAAGATTCACAAATTCCCGAGGAGGAACTGGAAGAAGTGGAACCAGAAGAGGAGGAATCGGAAGAGGAGGAACCAAAAGAAGAAGAGGTTCCGGAGGAAGAAATATTGATACCTATAGTAAATAGATTAAATAAAAGAAAATCTTCAACCAACGGACCAAAGTTAATAATGGTCAATGGTGTTTCCGCCGAGGAAGCAAAATATTGGGAAGATTAACAATTTTCCGATGAATCGAATCCCGATGAGGATTCCGATGATGTTATAGAAATTACCTCGATCCAATTTAATAAAGCGAAAGAAAATAATAAGGAAAAAAGTATAAAAATAGAGAAACCCGATTCCAACCCCGATGAACTTTATATGTATCGGCAACATCCGTATTTTCTAAAATGTAACAATGACTCGGGAACCTCTAAACCGCTAGGTTTTTCTAAACCATTATGGAAAACGACGGCTCGTATTAGAGGAACACCATATATTCCTAGAAAATTAGGAAAACGAACCAAGTCCGAAGAAGAAGAAACCAGTAATTCAGATTAGAGGATTGTAATCATGTTGTGTATTATTTGTATTGTAGTGTGCTTGTACTTTTATGTTCTATGTAAAAATTGCTTGTATTATTTGTTAATTATCTTTTACGAATCTAATTCTTGTCTATTTTACAGTATAAAAACAAAATGGACGTTAAGGGTAGACAACCGAATATTTTAGAAGACCTACCAGAGGATATGATTGAGGAAATTTTGTCTAGAGACGGTCAGAATTCATCAGCACATTTAGTTATGGCGAAATTAACTTGTCAAACATTTGAAAGACTTTCCAGAAATGCCTTAGTTTATAAAAAGCTTTCCTTTGATAGGTGGGGTATATCACATTGGGGAGACTTTAAGTTACGCCGTGTTTTCTTTAAAGCGTTAAATGCGGGGAACCCAAATGCAATTTTACGCTACGAGTTAAGAACCTATTTTGACTCAACATATCCCAACATAGGATTTCGTGAATTAGAAAGAGCTTCTAACATGCAACATAAAGAAGCATGTTATGCTTACCGGTTAGTATGTTCGCTTCTTACCAAAGTGACAAAAAGAACATCGGATTGCAACTTTTAAATAAAACCTTCCCACAAGTGACGGATTCAGTAGTTGAGGTGAGAAACAAGGTTTTTAGATTATTACGGGGCTGTTGGACATTACAAAACCCTCGTCCTTTTGACGACATTACAACATGCTGCCTAGCCAATGGTCATAACGGTTATTTTCCACAAGACCAAGGATGGGAAGTCGTCTTAGTAAAACCATAATGCATGACTTGTTTCTGGACTTATGAATTACGTGTCTTTATTTCCTTTACTGAACAACTTGCGTATTAACTAGATTTATCTTCAAAACTGTCATGTATCATAGTGTACTATATTTCATGTTATATGTAATATAGCGAAGTTGTAAGTTTGAAGAATATTTGTATGTGATATATTATTATAAATTAGTTTTTCATATGGAATTATAGTAGTTGAATTGTATATTAGCTACTAAGTTAACGGGTAGGTAGTACCCGAATTTAAACTTATAAAACGCTAATATGAAGAAAAAGCTTTTATAAATGAGTTCATATTATGCTACGAGATACTATTGACTACTCTTAATATTCTGTATGATTAACTTGTTTCATTTGACTATTTTGAAGGAAATGGCACCGACTACTCGACACACCTTGAATATGAGCGAAGAGGAATTTCGTGCCTTTCTTGCTTCAAACATAGCCGCAGTACAAGCCGCGCTACATACCAACAATAACGCTGAATCTAGCAATGCAGCTAACGGCGCAAGAAATCGTGTAGGATGCTCCTACAAAGAATTCACTGCCTGCAAACCTTTGGAATTTGATGGAACCGAATGACCAATTGGATTGAAACGGTGGACCGAAAAAGTCGAATCGGTGTTTGCCATAAGTAAGTGTACTGAAGAGGACAAAGTTAAGTACGCTACGCATACCTTCACAGGTACTGCGTTAACGTGGTGGAACACCTATCTTGAACAGGTAGGACAAAATGCTTCTTACACACTACCGTGGTCGGCATTCAAGAAATTGATGAACGAGCAGTACCGTCCTAGAAACGAAGTCAATAAACTCAAGGCAGAACTTAGAGAGTTACGAACACAAGGGTTCGACGTTACCACATATGAACGACGAGCCACAGAGTTGTGCCTATTGTGTCCGGGAGCATTCGAAGATGAAGAAGAGAAGATCGACGCGTTTGTAAAAGGGTTACCAGTAAGGATTCAAGAAGATGTGAGTTCACACGAGCCCGCTTCTATACAGAAGGCAAGTCGAATGGCTCATAAACTCATAAATCAGATTGAGGGAAGAATTAAAGAGCAGGCGGCCGAAGAAGCCAACACAAAACAACTCAAGAGGAAGTGGGAGGAAAACGGTGACAAGAGTCACCAGTACAACAACAACAACAATTACAACCACAATCGCAAACACTATTCCAACAACCGCAACAACAATCGCAACAATAACCGTAATCCTACCAATAACTACAACAAACATCCCAACAACAACAACAACCGTTTCAACAAAAATAACAATTCCAACAACAACCTCAATAACAATAACGACAACAAAAACCAAAAACAGCCATGTCATAGGTGTGAAGAAAATCACCAGGGGTTTTGCACGACATTTTGCAACAGGTGTAAAAGAAATGGTCATAGCGCGACAAAGTGTGAGGTCTACGGACCAAAGTTTAACAGAACTAAGGGAGCAAATAATGTCGGAACAAGTAATGCCGAAATGAATAATGTCGGAGCAAGTAATACCAACATTGTTTGTTATAAATGTGGAAAACCGGGCCACATTATTAGAAATTGACCGAATCAGGGGAATACTAATGGGCAGGGACGTGGAAGAGTTTTCAATATTAATGCGGCAGAAGCACAGGAAGACCCGGAGCTTGTTACGGGTACGTTTCTTATTGATGATAAATCTGCTTATGTTTTATATGATTCGGGTGCGGATAGAAGCTATATGAGTAGAGATTTTTGTGCTAAATTAAGTTGTCCATTGACACCGTTGGATAGTAAATTTTTACTCGAATTAGCAAACGGTAAATTAATTTTAGCATATTATATATGTCGGAATCGAGAAATTAAACTGGTTAGTGAAACATTTAAGATTGACTTGATACCAGTAGAGTTAGGGAGTTTTGATGTGATAATTGGTATGGACTGGTTGAAAGAAGTGAAAACAGAGATCGTTTGTTACAAAAATGTAATTCGCATTATACGAGAAAAAGAAAAACCCTTAATGGTGTACGGAGAAAAGAGCAACGCGAAGTTAAATCTTATTAGTAACCTGAAGGCACAAAAACTAATAAGAAAAGGTTGCTATGCTGTGCTAGCACACGTCGAGAAAGTCAATTCCGAAGAAAAGAACATCAATGATATTCCCGTCGCAAAAGAATTTCCCGATGTATTTTCGAAAGAATTACCGGGACTACCTCCACACCAATCTGTTGAATTTCAAATAGACCTTGTACCGGGAGCTGCACCAATAGTTCGTGCTCCATACAGACTCGCACCTAGTGAAATGAAGGACCTTCAGAGCTAATTTCAAGAACTTTTAGAGCGTGGTTTCATTCGACCAAGCACATCACCGTGGGGTGCTCCTGTTTTGTTTGTCAAAAAGAAAGATGGTACATTCAGGTTGTGTATCAACTACCGAGAATTAAACAAACTTACCATCAAGAACCGCTACCCACTACCGAGAATCGATGACTTATTTGATCAACTACAAGGCTTTTCTGTTTATTCGAAGATCGATTTACGTTCTGGATATCATCAAATGCGGGTGAAGGAGGATGATATTCCAAAGACTGCTTTTAGGACACGTTACGGTCATTACGAGTTTATGGTTATGCCATTTGGATTGACTAATGCACCAGCTGTGTTCATGGACCTCATAAACCGAGTGTGTGGGCCATATCTTGACAAGTTTGTCATTGTTTTCATCGATGACATACTTATTTACTCGAAGAATGATCAAGAGCACGAAGAACACTTGAGAAAAGTGCTAGAGTGGTTAAGGAAAGAAAAACTGTACGCTAAGTTTTTAAAGTGTGCATTTTGGTTGGAAGAAGTTCAATTCCTCGGTCACATAGTGAACAAAGAAGGTATTCAGGTGGATCCAGCAAAGATTGAAACCGTTGAAAAGTGGGAAACCCCAAAAACTCCGAAACACATACGCCAATTTTTAGGGCTGGCTGGTTATTACAGGAGATTCATCCAAGATTTTTCCAAAATAGCAAAACCCTTAACTGCATTAATGCATAAAGGGAAGAAATTTGAATGGAAGGATGAACAAGAGAAAGCATTTCAATTATTGAAGAAAAAGTTAACTACGGCACCTATATTGTCATTACCTGAAGGGAATGATGATTTTGTGATATATTGTGACGCCTCAAAGCAAGGTCTCGGTTGTGTATTAATGCAATGAACGAAAGTAATTGCTTATGCGTCTAGACAATTGAAGATTCACGAGCAAAATTATACGACTCACGATTTGGAATTGGGCGCTGTTGTTTTTGCATTAAAAACTTGGAGGCACTACTTATATGGGGTCAAAAGTATTATATATACCGACCACAAAAGCCTTCAAAACATATTTAATCAGAAACAACTGAACATGAGGCAGCATAGGTGGATTAAATTGTTGAATGATTACGACTTTGAGATTCGTTACCACCCGGGGAAGGCAAATGTGGTAGCCGACGACTTGAGCAGAAAGGACAGAGAACCCATTCGAGTAAAATCTATGAATATAATGATTCACAATAACCTTACTACTCAAATAAAGGAGGCGCAACAAGGAGTTTTAAAAGAGGGAAATTTAAAGAATGAAATACCCAAAGGATCGGAGAAGTATCTTAATATTCGGGATGATGGAACCCGGTATAGGGCTGAAAGAATTTGGGTACCAAAATTTGGAGATATGAGAGAAATGGTACTTAAAGAAGCTCATAAAACCAGATACTCAATACATCTTAGAACGGGGAAGATCTACAAGGATCTCAAGAAACATTTTTGGTGGCCAGGTATGAAAGCCGATGTTGCTAAATACGTAGGGGAATATTTGACGTGTTCTAAGGTCAAAGCGGAGCATCAGAAACCATCAGGTCTACTTCAACAACCCGAAATCCCGGAATGGAAATGGGAAAACTTTACCTTGGATTTCATCACTAAATTGCCAAGGACTGCAAGTGGTTTTGATACTATTTGGGTAATAGTTGATCGTCTCACCAAATCAGTACACTTCCTGCCAATAAGAGAAGATGAGAAGATGGAGAAGTTAGCACGACTGTATTTGAAGGAAGTCATCTCCAGACATGGAATACCAATCTCTATTATCTCTGATAGGGATGGCAGATTTATTTCAAGGTTCTGGCAGATGTTGCCACAAGCATTGGGGACTCGTCTAGACATGAGTACTGCCTATCATCCACAAACTGATGGGCAGAGCGAAAGGACGATACAAACGCTTGAAGACATGCTACGAGCATGTGTTATTGATTTCGGAAACAGTTGGGATCGACACCAACTGTTAGCAGAATTTTTCTACAATAACAGTTATCATTCAAGTATTAAGATGGTGCCGTTTGAGGCACTTTATGGTAGAAAGTGCAGGTCTCCGATTTGTTGAAATGAAGTGGGGGATAGACAGATTACGGGTCCAGAGATAATACAAGAAACTACCAGAAAATCATCCAAATTCAACAACGATTGAAAACCACCCAAGGTCGACAAAAGAGCTACGCGGACAGTAAAAGAAAAGATATAGAGTTTGAAATTGGAGAAATGGTCATGCTTAAGGTTTCACCTTGGAAAGGCATTGTTCGATTTGGAAAACGAGGGAAACTAAATCAAAGGTACATTGGACCATTCAAGATTATAGATCGTGTCGGACCAGTAGCTTACCAACTGGAGCTACCTCAACAACTCGCGGCTGTACATAACACTTTCCACGTCTCGAATTTGAAGAAATATTTTTCTAAAGAAGATCTCACTATTCTGTTGGATGAAATCCAAATCAATGAAAAACTTCAATTCATTGAAGAACCCGTCGAAATAATGGATCGTGAGGTTAAGAGACTTAAGCAAAACAAGATATCGATTGTTAAGGTTCGATGGAATGCTCGTAGAGGACCCAAGTTCACCTGGGAATGAGAAGATCAGATGAAGAAGAAATACCCGCACTTATTTCCAGAAGATACGTCAACACCTCCAACTGCTTAAAATTTTGGGACGAAATTTATTTAACGGGTAGGTACTGTAGTGACCCGAACTTTTCCATGTTTATATATATATTAAATGAAATTGTTATTTACATGATTAAGTGTTTCCAACATGTTAAGCAATCAAACTTGTTAAGACTTGATTAAATGAAATAAGTTTCATATAGACAATTGATCACCCAAGTTGACCGGCGATTCACGAAAGTTACAAAATTGTAAAAACTACATGTTGTGGTATATATAGACATATATATATGGTTGACATAAGATTATGAGGAGTAAGTATCTCACTAAATATATTAACAATGTGTGATATACATAAGATATGAGATTACTAAGTTAAGAAACTCGAAATGATATATATAACGATTATCGTTATGATAACGTCTACTAAATATATATGTATCATATTAAGATATTGATACACTATATTTAACATGATAAAATGATATTTAAATATATCATTAAGTGTGTTAACAATGAAGTACATATGTAAAAACAAGACTACTAACTCAAGAATTACGAAACGAGACTTATATGTAACGATTATCGTTGTAACGATATTTTAATGTATATATCATATTAAAAGATATTCATACATCATAATATCATGATAATATAATAATTTAACATCTCATTTAATATAATAAACATTGGGTTAACAACATTAATTGAGATCGTTAACCTAAAGGTTTCAAAACAACACTTACATGTAACGACTAACGATGACTTAACGACTCAGTTAAAATGTATATACATGTAGTGTTTTAATATGTATTCATACACTTTTGAAAGACTTCAATATACTTATCAAAATACTTCTACTAAACAAAAATGCTTAAAATTACATCCTCGTTAAGTTTCATCAACAATTCTACTCGTATGCACCCGTATTCGTACTCGTACAATACACAGCTTTTAGATGTATGTACTATTGGTATATACACTCCAATGATCAGCTCTTAGCAGCCCATGTGAGTCACCTAACACATGTGGAAACCATCATTTGATAACTAGCATGAAATATCTCATAAAATTACAAAAATATGAGTAATCATTCATGACTTATTTACATGAAAACAAAATTACATATCCTTTATATCTAATCCATATACCAACGACCAAAAACACCTACAAACACTTTCATTCTTCAATTTTCTTCATCTAATTGATATCTCTCAATTTCCATCTTCAAGTTCTAAGTGTTCTTCGTAAATTCTACAAGTTCTAGTTTCATAAAATCAAGAATACTTCCAAGTTTACTAGCTCACTTCCAATCTTGTAAAGTGATCATCCAACCTCAAGAAATTCTTGTTGTTTACAGTAAGATATCATTCTAATTCAAGGTAATACTCATATATAAACTTTGATTCAATTCCTATAACTATAACTATCTTAATTCGAGTGATAATCTTACTTGAACTTGTTTTCGTGTCATGATTCTACTTCAAGAACTTTCAAGCCATCCAAGATCCTTTGAAGTTAGATCATTTCTTGTCACTTCCAGTAGGTTTACTTACTAAACTTGAGGTAGTAATGATGTTCATAACATCATTCGATTCATACATATAAAACTATCTTATTCGAAGGTTTGAACATGTAATCACTAGAACATAGTTTAGTTAATTCTAAACTTGTTCGCAAACAAAAGTTAATCCTTCTAACTTGACTTTTAAAATCAACTAAACACATGTTCTATATCTATATGATATGCTAACTTAATGATTTAAAACCTGGAAACACGAAAAACACCGTAAAACCGGATTTACGCCGTCGTAGTAACACCACGGGCTGTTTTGGGTTAGTTAATTAAAAACTATGATAAACTTTGATTTAAAAGTTGTTATTCTGAGAAAATTATTTTTATTATGAACATGAAACTATATCCAAAAATTATGGTTAAACTCAAAGTGGAAGTATGTTTTCTAAAATGGTCATCTAGACGTCGTTCTTTCGACTGAAATGACTACCTTTACAAAAATGACTTGTAACTTATTTTTCCGACTATAAACCTATACTTTTTCTGTTTAGATTCATAAAATAGAGTTCAATATGAAACCACAGCAATTTGATTCACTCAAAACGAATTTAAAATGAAGAAGTTATGGGTAAAACAAGATTGGATAATTTTTCTCATTTTAGCTACGTGAAAATTGGTAACAAATCTATTCCAACCATAACTTAATCAACTTGTATTGTATATTATGTAATCTTGAGATACCATAGACACGTATACAATGTTTCGACCTATCATGTCGACACATCTATATATGTTTCGGAACAACCATAGACACTCTATATGTGAATGTTGGAGTTAGCTATACAGGGTTGAGGTTGATTCCAAAATATATATAGTTTGAGTTGTGATCAATACTGAGATACGTATACACTGGGTCGTGGATTGATTCAAGATAATATTTATCGATTTATTTCTGTACATCTAACTGTGGACAACTAGTTGTAGGTTACTAACGAGGACAGCTGACTTAATAAACTTAAAACATCAAAATATATTAAAAGTGTTGTAAATATATTTTGAACATACTTTGATATATATGTATATATTGTTATAGGTTCGTGAATCAACCAGTGGCCAAGTCTTACTTCCCGACGAAGTAAAAATATGTGAAAGTGAGTTATAGTCCCACTTTTAAAATCTAATATTTTTGGGATGAGAATACATGCAGGTTTTATAAATGATTTACAAAATAGACACAAGTACGTGAAACTACATTCTATGGTTGAATTATCGAAATCGAATATGCCCCTTTTTATTAAGTCTGGTAATCTAAGAATTAGGGAACAGACACCCTAATTGACGCGAATCCTAAAGATAGATCTATTGGGCCTAACAAACCCCATCCAAAGTACCAGATGCTTTAGTACTTCGAAATTTATATCATATCCGAAGGGTGTCCCGGAATGATGGGGATATTCTTATATATGCATCTTGTTAATGTCGGTTACCAGGTGTTCACCATATGAATAATT
The DNA here is from genome assembly GCF_046630445.1 of Rutidosis leptorrhynchoides. NCBI lineage: Eukaryota > Viridiplantae > Streptophyta > Magnoliopsida > Asterales > Asteraceae > Rutidosis > Rutidosis leptorrhynchoides. Next base: position 148,659,468 of record NC_092340.1, on the reverse strand, counting down.
TTTATCTCTATGTATGGGATGTGTATTGAAATATGAAATCTTGTGGTCTATTATTATGATTTGATATATATAGGTTAAACCTATAACTCACCAACATTTTTGTTGACGTTTTAAGCATGTTTATTCTCAGGTGGTTATTAAGAGCTTCCGCTGTCGCATACTTAAATAAGGACGAGATTTGGAGTCCATGCTTGTATGATATTGTGTAAAAACTGCATTCAAGAAACTTATTTTGTTGTAACATATTTGTATTGTAAACCATTATGTAATGGTCGTGTGTAAACAGGATATTTTAGATTATCATTATTTGATAATCTACGTAAAGCTTTTTAAACCTTTATTGATGAAATAAAGGTTATGGTTTGTTTTAAAATGAATGCAGCCTTTGAAAAACGTCTCATATAGAGGTCAAAACCTCGCAACGAAATCAATTAATATGGAACGTTTTTAATCAATAAGAACGGGACATTTCAATTACCGCCACCGAGAGCAGTGGAGTTCCATATCGATCTAGTTTCGGGAGCTGCACCCGTAGCTCGCGCACCTTATCAAATAGTACCTTCTGAACTGCAAGAGTTACAGAGTCAACTGCAGGAATTGCTAGACCGTGGATTTATCCAACAGAGTTCATTGCCTTGGGGTGCACCTGTTTTATTCGTGAAGAAGAAGGACGGATCTTTCTGCATGTGTATCGATTATCGTGAGCTGAACAAGTTGATGATTAAGAATCGGTATCCCCTTCCCAGAATTGACGATCTTTTCGATCAACTGCAAGGATCCAGCATTTACTCCAAGATCTATTTGCGATCAGGTTATCACCAATTGAGGGTGAAGGAGAGTGATGTGATGAAGACTGCGTTCAGAACCCGTTATGGTCACTATGAGTTTCTAGTGATGCCATTCGATTTAACCAACGCACCTGCAGTGTTTATGGATCTCATGAATCGAGTATGCAAGCCATATCTGGACAAGTTCATCATCGTTTTCATAGATGATATCCTCATCTATTCCCGAAGTGAAGAAGAACATGAACAACATCTTCGACTAGCGTTGGAACTCTTGAGACAAGAGCAACTTTATCCCAAATTCTCCAAGTGTGAATTTTGGTTGAAGGAAGTCCAATTTCTTAGTCATATTGTGAGTAATCAAGGTATCAAAGTTGATCCCGCGAAGATCGAAGCTATCAACAAGTGGGAAACCCCCACTACTCTGACTCACATCCGCCAATTTCTAGGTCTTGCTGGTTACTACCGAAGATTTATTGAAGGTTTCTCTATGATTTCGCGTCCTTTTACCGCGCTGACTCACAAAGGGAAGAAGTTCGTTTGGGAAAAAGAACATGAATCAGCATTTCAAACCCTGAAGCAGAAATTGATCACCGCACTTATCTTATCTCTTCCTGAAGGCAGTGATGATTTCGTCGTATATTATGATGCCTCAAAAAATGGTTTTAGTTGTGTATTGATGCAAAGATTGAAGGTTATTGCCTATGCTTCTCGTCAACTAAAGATTCACGAGCGAAACTACATAACGCACGATCTCGAGCTTGGAGCCGTTGTCTTTGCGCTCAAATTGTGGAGACACTATATTTATGGAACTAAAAGTACCATCTTCACCGACCACAAAAGCCTCCAGCACATATTCGATCAGAAACAACTGAATATGAGGCAGCGACGATGGATCGAGACGCTGAACAACTATGAATGTGAACTTCGTTACCATCCTGGAAAGGAAAATGTTGTAGCCGATGCCCTGAGCCGAAAGGAGAGGACGGTACCTCTTCGTGTCCGCGCCTTGAACATCATCATTCATTTAAATCTCAATAGCCAGATCTGAGTAGCCCAAGAAGAGGCTCTCAAAGAGGAGAATATTTCTCAAGAACACTTGAACATTATCATTTCACGATTCGAGGTTAAGGAGACTGGACTTCGATACTTTGCCGGAAGGATTTGGGTACCTAGTTATGGAGATCTACGGAGCCTTATACTAGATGAAGCCCACAAGTCGAGATATTCGATTCATCCAGGAGCCGGTAAATGTACCATGATCTCAAGGAACAGTATTGGTGGCCTAATCTTAAGAAGGATGTTGCAACTTACGTTGGTGTTTGACTTGCTCGAAAGTTAAGGCCGAACATCAAAGGCCATCTGGATTACTTCAACAACCGGAAATCCCGCAATGGAAGTGGGAAAGGATAACGATGGACTTCATCACAAAGCTACCGAAGATGGTAGGCAGTTATGATACCATCTGGGTTATCTTTGACCGACTTACCAAATCATCACACTTCTTAGCCATGAAGGAAACGGATACGATGGAGAGACTCGCTCAACTATACATCAAAGAGGTTGAATCTCGTCATGGTGTACCCTTATCGATTATTTCAGATCGCGATACCCGTTTTGCTTCAAGGTTTTGGCGTTCTTTGCAAGAAGCCTTGGGAACTCGTCTCGACATGAGCACCGCGTATCACCCACAGACTGACGGTCAGAGCGAACGAACGATTCAGACTTTGGAGGACATGTTGCGTCCCTGTGTTATTGATTTCGTAAAGGCTTGGGAGAGACATTTTCCGCTAGCTGAATTCTCTTACAACAACAGTTATCATTCGGTATTAATGCCGCACCTTTTGAAGCGTTGTATGGCCGTAAATGCCATTCTCCTATTTGTTGGGCCGAAGTAGGCCAAAAGCAAATCACTGAACCCAAGCTAGTCCATGAAACAACCAAGAAGATTGTCCAAATTCAAGCGAGACTTAAGGCGGCCCATGATTGCCTAAAGAGTTATGCCGACCTTAAACGTAAAGTCTTCGAATTCAACGTGGGTGACCGTGTAATATTGAAGGTTACACTTTGGAAAGGTGTGATCCATTTTGGAAAGCGCGGAAAGTTAAACCCGCGATATTGTAGAGACCCATTCTAATCCATCCGGACGAAGTCTATATCGATTATAAACGATTCACAACAATTGATTACATCGCGAGGTATTTGACCTCTATATGATACATTTTACAAACATTGCATTCAATTTTAAAAAGACAATCTTTCTTTACAACAAAAATTGATAACATGCATACCATTTCGGAATATATCCAACTATAATTGACTTAATAATAATCTTGATGAACTCGACGACTCGAATGCAACGTCTTTTGAAATATGTCATGAATGACTCCAAGTAATGTTTCTAAAATGAGCAAATGCACAGCGGAAGATTTCTTTCGTACCTAAGAATAAACATGCTTTCAAGTGTCAACCAAAAGGTTGGTGAGTTCATTAGATAAACATAAATAATCATTTCATAATTTTAATAGACCACAAGATTTCATATTTCCATTTCTCATAAACATACGTCCCATGCATAGAGACAAAAAATATCATTTATATGGATTGAACACCTGGTAACCGACATTCACAATATGTATATAAGAATATCCCCATCATTCCGGGATCCTCCTTCGGACATGATATAAATTTCGAAGTACTAAAGCATCCGGTACTTTGGATGGGGCTTGTTGGGCTCGATAGATCTATATTTAGGATTTGCGTCAATTAGGGTGTCTGTTACCTAATTCTTAGATTACCAGACTAAAAAGGGGCATATTCGATTTCAATCATTCAACCATATAATGTAATTTCGATTTCTTGTGTCTATTTCGTAAAACAGTTATAAAAACAGCGCATGTATTCTCAGTCCCAAAAATAGAAAGAGTAAAAGGGAGCAAATGAAACTCACCATACTGTATTTTGTAGTAAAAATACATATGACGTCATTTAACAAGTGTAGGGTTGACCTCGGATTCACGAACGTATATTAAGTATATGTATATGTATTAAACAATATAATGAACTTGTAATAGAAATAAAACAACTTTTAATTTATTATATAATATTCTTTTTAGTACTATATATGTTTTAACTACTGTATATATATATATATATATATATATATATATATATATATATATATATATATATATATATATATATATATATATATATTTATACTTTCATATCCATTTAAATATTTTTAATAATTTTATATGTTCTGTTAGTAATTAAATAAATTTATATTATCAATTTTATTTTTTTTAGTCATTCATATTTATTATTATAGTAAATTATAAATGTTAATTTCTTATTAGAATATTTTAATTAATAATCAATATTAATATGTTTAATTATTTATAATTATTAGTATATTATTACGAATTGAATTAGATTTAATCATAATTAAACAAAATTTATCATATTAAGTTTTTAGCAATATCCATCTATCTTTAATATTTTATTTTGTAAAAAAAATTAATTAAATATGTTAAATACTTATTAATATATATTTAAGCTTATGAGTTTAATTAAAAAAATATTTTTATGATTATTAATATTTATATAAATTATAAGTATAACCTATTAATAATAAGAACTTTAAACATTTTCATAATATATTTTTCATATTTCTCTATTTTTTAATAATATGTGTATAATAATAATAATAATAATAATAATAATAATAATAATAATAATAATAATAATAATAATAATAATAATAATAATAATAATAATAATAATAATAATAATAATAATAATAATAATAATAATAATAATATTAATAAAAATAATATTTATTTATACCTAATAAAAAGGGGTCATGCGTTTTGTTTGACTCCCAAAACAGATCGAGATACCAGAAACAACGATGCAGAGAAGAGTATCATCATCGATCAATCGATCAATCGATCAACACTCATCATCGATCAATCGATCAACAATCATCATCATCATCATCTTATTTTCACTCCGTATCATCCATCAAACATTCGATTTTTAAAGGTACAGTTACAATAGTTCAAACTTCGATTTCGATTTCAATTTCAATTTTTCACTTGAGTCCATATGATTGTGTAACCCTAACTGTAATTAACCATAATAAGATAGACGTAACTAATAATTTTGAGAATTGATGTTGAATTCGCTAGTTAGGGTTCGCGTTGATTGTATCTGTTATAATGAACTTGAATGCTTTATAATGAGTTATTCAACTTAATTCTTAATGTTGATGTACAGGTTCGAGGCTGTTAATTATAGTCAATTGGATCAATTCACTTAAGAGATCTAACATAACGATCTTGGAGCAATTAAGCTTAGTATTCAGTTATCACCTAATAATTTAATAAATTTCACTTATATAGAGTATTAAGTATGAATAATATACCATTTATTAATCTACACATGTTGGCAACAAGGAACGATGATCATGATGGTGGTCTGTGGTGAGATTTCGTTTGATAAAGGGTAAATGGTTGTTTGATTGTGCAGGGTGTTTGCAGGTTCGAACAAGACAGAAAAATTGTTGCAGTTTATAAAGGTGGAAACAGAAATGAAGTGCAGCTGTAGTAGCTCAAGTAGACAGAAGACTATCAGGGTTTTTGATGGTTCGGTTTTGATGTTTAAAGCCGATTTGGGTGGAGGTTAAAACAGAAATAGAATAAGGTACTGCAGCATACTCGTTGATTTCTAATGAAGTATTAATTGGTTTCAATTTAACTAAATAAAAAGAATTAGAAGTTGTACTCTAGTGAAGATGGTACTCTAGTGAAGATGGTACTCTAGTGAAGATGAGAGTGAGTAGGTACCGAAAGTTCCTTTTCTTTTTATCTTAACTGCTCCACTCGTTAATTCAATCATTCACACTCTCCTTTATGCAGGGCCTCTCCAACAGTAACGTATAAGGAATATATATCTTATCTCTATGAAAATTGTCGAATAAGGAAAACAGGAAGTAGTAAGCGTAACAGTACGCTAGCAGGTAGCAAGGTGGTGGTTGAAATAGAACGAAAATAGAATCAGAGAGATAGAAGAGAAGAGGTTTAGTGTAGTTGTTGGGTGGTGTTGTTGTCCAGGATATTAGACAGAACAGTTATCACGTAGCAGCAGCACTTATAGTAGCAACAAAAGTTTGATTGGGTTTTGTTTGAGCTGCACACAAAAGTCGAATAGTATAAAGGAGTTCAGTGTTGGTTTGGTGAAATAAAGATTTGATGATCGGGTTGTATGAAGCTTTGGTGGTAGTTTATCGATGGTAGCCGTGACTAGTGATGATGATGCTTGGTTCTACAAGAAGCAAGAAAGGGAAAAGAGAGATGAGGTGTTTTCTTATGATTTTTGTATGTTATATAAACTACTAATAAAATAATATGATAATGATTAATATATCATTTAGTAATATTCATGTGGTGACTTTGAAAAAGGTTTATTTGAAATGAAACGAAAATTGGTTTAGTGGTGGTGGTCTAGTGATTTGTCAAGGAATATAAAAGAGAAAATGAGTTTCCTAATGAAGTGTAGGTGTATGTAAAAGTATATATACAATTCATGTATTACATGTGTATATCTATATCTTATAAAGAATAGATACATGGAAAAGTGAGACGTATAACGGAGAGGAGATAGTGGACAAGTGGGTGATAATATCATGTAGGTTACGGTGTATATATGTAGTATAATATATCTTTATATGTCTCTAATTGAACAATGAAGTTGAAAAGAAATATTACATTAATAATTCAATCGATCTTGTTTGTATTATAGGTTGAAGTCGATGGTTAACCAATTCAGACGAGAAGGACAGAATTCAATCAGAAAACACAAATAGGACAATAATACAGATAAAGTAGATAAGGAAAGGGAAATCAATTTAGTTAGGTGTCTTTGCGTTTATGTTTAATCCCTATTACCACTTGATAAATGTGTTAATAATAATAATAATAATTATGTTAATATATAATAATAATAAATAATATCACATTAATTCTAATTATAATAAGAAAGATGATAAAAATAATGATATTAATAATTTTAAATAACAAGATAGTTTTTAATATTCATGATAATAATCATGTTAATAACAAAAATTATAATTTTACTAATAATTATGATATTACTAATGATATTAATAATATTAGTACTTATAATATATTTAATATATCAAATTTTATATTTATATTATATATATACTAATATTAATAACATTGATATTAATATTAATATCAATATTTATTTTAATAGTAATAATGAATGTAATAATAAAAAAATTTGTATGACAACTATATTTTGAACTTGTAATCACATTTAATATATTAATATTACAATATATTATATTGTAGAATATCATTCATTGAATATTTAATACTTATACGTTTTATATACATTTCAATATAATATGAATGAAAGCTATATATGTATTTACAACAACTATTCGTGAATCGTCGGAGTTAGTCGAAGGTCAATTGAATATATGAAGATCGTTTCAAAATTTTCTAGACTCAACATTTCAGACTTTGGTTATCGTATCGAAATCAAATAAGATTCAGGTTTAAATTTGGTCGAAAATTCCCGGGTCATCACAGTACCTACCCGTTAAAGAAATTTCGTCCCGAAATTTGTATGTGGTTGTCATGGTTAACAAGAAATACGTTTTCATGACGAATATGAGTTGATAAAATAGAGTTTTATCATTATTGAGTAATATGAATAAAACAATTCGATTTTTCGAAGAGTACGAATGAAACTATCATGAGAGAGGTCCCAACGGGCATCGTCCACCTTCGCCCAAAAACTTGCCCAAATTTTTATCCGTTAGTAAAATAAAAAAAAAAATTCAACGGCTATCCCAACGGTCACTTTTACACTATATAAACACCAACCATATACTTCATTTTATACACACAAACATATATTTCTTTTATATTTCCACCTTTCTCAAAATCAAAATCAAACACTCCCAAACTGCAAAATGTTAACACTTCCCCCAATGTTTGTTTCATTCAATGTTCATTATGGAGGTGATTTCCGTAATCAAATGAAGGAATATAAGTGGGGCGACAGTATTTCGTTTAAAGATATCGACATTCGTGATGTTGGTTTACAAGATTTGCTATCCTTTCTGAAGGAAAAAGTTCCGTGTGAATTCACGTCTGTGTTCTTTTATAAAGACGATTATGATGTGGATTGTAGGGCAAGTTTTCTATGTACCAATGATCAATGGTACTTTATAAAAGATACCATTGAAGATCGCGGTAAACGCATTTCTTTGTATGCGGTTCTTGAAGATGAAGAGACGTTGGGTTATCGTTACCTCGATGAATCAGTTGAAGCAGTAGTTGAAGCATCAAGAGAAATACCGATGTCTCCAGAGTACCTCACGGATGGTGAAATGACTGGTGAACTCTACTTTGCAGATGACAATTGATGACGATGAGTAGTTTGATTGTAATCTTTTAATTTTTAATTGTCGTGATGTTTTATTTTTTAATTATTGTAATTTCAGTGTTGTTGTCGAGTTTTATATCTTCCTTTATGATTCGGAGCTCTTCGTCTTTTTTAATCTCCTCTCGATCTCTAGTAAAACGAGTAATGGTCCAGAATTTGTAAGTATGGAGTTTCGAATGAATTTAATGTTATAATCAAGAAAGAACGTAATAGCACGATCTGATCTGTCAAATTACCAGAATCACTGAGAATAGAACTATCAAAAATATATTTTCTTGATATGTTTAGAAGTTAATTTGAATGAAAGAGTTATGTAACATGGCACGTGATGACGATATAATCTGTGAATCATCACGTTCCATTAGAAACTCGGCATGACTTATTATAATATAATCACGTTGATCAAGTGTCATTATATTATACTAACTCATGCATCAGTTCCCAACATTACTTCAATAACATTCATATTTTAAGCTCGAAAGTTTACAGAATATAGAGACTAACAGTTTCTATTTGATGTAATACTGATAGCACGAAGAGATTAATGATTCCAGATAAGAATAGTTATAAAAATATTTCCAGAATATGGAGGATATTTATAATGAAAGATACGATAATATCTAAGATCAGAGGATGATAGAGACTATTATCTGAAAGGGTTTAGAGTCAGGAGCAAGATATTCACTAAAGACTTTAGTAGACATTGAATCATTTTGATTCTTTGAAGTCAAACTTATTCTTTGTGATTTGTCCACGGCTTTCTTCCTAGTTTCACATAATCTGCTTTTTGGTACTAAATTTTCTATAGAATGTTTCCAATATAATGATACACAGGAAGCACGAGGAGGTATATAATTTCGGACGAGAATATTTATGAAAATATCCTCAGAAATATAGAAGATATTGATGATGATATTTTGGAATCTCTAAGTTCGATGGTTGATGGAGAAATATTTTCCGCAAGATTTTAACATGACTTCGGAGCAAGATATTCTCTAAAGATTTCAACGGATCCAGAATTACCTGAATCCTTTGAATATAGGGTTTGGGCCTTGTATTTGTCCTTGGTCTCCTTCATGGGTAGCTTAATCTGTTTTTCAATACCCAATTTTCTATCGAGCGTTCCTAACACTCCTTTCTTTATCATCAAACTTTTGGTCGTTTAGACCCTCTACCATTTTTTTGTTTCCTCTGCATTTAATACTATGATATCTGAATCATAGGTTATTAATCCGAGGTGGTTTCAGGAAAAAAAATTTATTTTTAGATGATTAAACGTTGATGGTAATATATTGGAATATGAAAGGTTCCCTGGTAACAATAAAAGAGCACGCGTATATATCAATATTATAATAAGGTTGTTTCGTACGAAAAGTCGAAGTTGTCTTGCTGGAGCTGTGACAAAATTGGATATCTCGAACAGCAGATGTAAAGTTATTTTCAGTAATAATAACGCTAAAGGAATTAGAACTGCTACATGTTAAACATTTACGCAGGTTCCGAGTATTCTTTATGTGCATAACTATATGCATCAATCTTTTTTCCAGTAAATGAAGTGCGGTTGGTTCATCCTCTCGATTGAGGTGTTTTCAAGAATTATGTAAGGTTTGAACGCAGAATATAATCGTGAAGATACAAATGATGTTTAAGACGAAATCAAGTGGCAACTTGAACAATTGTTTAGTTTCATATGTTATAATCAATATTTTAATTCATTTTAATTGTCCAATGTTATTAGTCCACAGTCGATAGTCCACATTTGACAGTCCAATAATTCGTATATAGTTTAATATATAATATTCGAATTAATTAATATGTGTCGTGACCCGTATACGTCTCAGACTCGATCACAACTCAAAGTATATATATTATTATAGAATCAACCTCAACCCTGTATAGAGAACTCGATCATTACTGCATATAGAGTGTCTATGGTGATTCCAAATAATATATATAGAAGTGTCGATATAATATGTCAAAACTTTGTATACGTGTCCCGATATTTAAAGTGCGTAAAATAAATAACTGAAATTAAATGACAATAAATAAAATTACGAGAATATAAATTGCGATAAAATAAATTGCGATATTTAAATTGCGATAAATAAAATGTAATACGGAATTAACAGTTAGCTAGGAACAGTTAGCTAGGATTTGTTAGCGTGGTTTCTTAATAAAATTTAATATTGTTAATTAGTCTGTTTCTAATCAATTTTTATTGTGTCCATTATTTCTTCATTATGCCACTTGTTGGATTCTGATAGGTCAAAATCCAAATATGAAATTGAATTTGAATGAAAATAGTTATTCTTTGGTGAACGGATACGTATAGCTGTGGTTGCAAGTAGGATAGTAAATGACTGTTGAATTAGATTCGAAGAATGTACAATGTAACTTATTAATATGAAATCTAAATATTCCTCGGGTATTACCAACCCGTTAAAATATTTTCACAATTAACACTTTGTACGAAAGAATTTTTAATTACAATCTTTATGAAAACATATATACATATATATTTTCTTCAGATGTAATTATAGATTTCATGAGTTAATATAGTATTAATCTCATTTGATTTACCATTATAACTAAGATACATAATCTATAAAACATTAGAGATTACATAATCGCCATGTCGAACGAAGATAAAATAGATAGAACGATACGTAGAACGATGATTATGCTCGTGATACAGAATGTGATATTGAGGCAAGGATTGTTGATGATACAGGTGCTGTTACTGATGGTACTGTTGGTGTCGGTGATGTTGCTGAAGCTGGTAAGTTTTGCACCATGTTCTCCAAATTTGATTATTCGAGCGCGAAGCTCGTTGACTTCTTGGATTACTCCAGGATGATTGTCGGTCAGAACGAGCGGATGAATAAGGTTTAGAATTTTGGGATAGTATTTAATCGTGATGAGATACTCTGGAAATGAGAGAGAGAATGGTGTTTCGAATAGGTTCGTCAGTAAGTGCTTCATGTTCTTTGCCAAAAGGTGAATTCGGTTAGTGGAAGGGATGTCCTTCTGCGCATCTCCATTGATTAAGTTGACTACGAATCCATCAGTTGAATTGGGAATGGGTGATTGGTTAATTCATTCTGGTGACGTTGCTTTCGGAGGTCGAGTGCAACTCCATATCAGAATAGCTGTCGGAATAACTATCGGAATAGCTATCGAAATCTGAGGACTTGAACTGTAGTGACCCGGAAATTTCTGACTAAATTTAAACTTAATCTTTATATGATTTCGATATGATAAGCAAAGTATGTAGAATTGAGTCTAGAAGATTTTAGAACAATGTTCATATATTCAATTGACCTTTGACTATTCCTGACGATTCACGAACAATTAATTGTAAACAGATATATGTGTGTGTGTGTGTCTATATATATATATACATATATATATATATATATATATATATATATATATATATATATATATATATATATATATATATATATATATATATATATATATATATATATATATATATATAAATCATATTAAAAATAAATATTAAACAATAGTAATACTTGTTTATCACCTCGATTGATATTAAATAAGTAAATTAAACATAAGAGAATTTGAAATTTAACATTTGTTAGTAAATAAGTTATGTAAAACTTATATTAATAAAATAACTATCTTTTTAATTTAAATTAGAAATCTTAAGTACTATACAGAATATATATTTTAACTAGTACTTAATACATAATTAATTAGGTAGTCAATGATTTAGTCATGAAAATTTGATAACTTTTGTGAATCTATCTGATTATATTTCATCTTAAACTAGTTAGACTATTGAACCACTTTACACCATATCATTTGATTGATATTCATATATTCGTTTTAAGAGTATTATGAAAGAGTAAAATATAAAAGGAGGTAACATCTCACAAATTGTGTTTAGAACATGCGATTTGTTGATTGTTTAGAGGTTTCAATATTTTAATTAAAGTGGCAAACTGAGTCAAAAGTTGGTAGGGATACATGAACGAAATCTAGCTGTGTTTATCTCATTAACCACCACATGTTACACTTTCAATTATTAATATCAATTATTTAGAAAGGCTAAATGAAGGTATATGTTGTTGACGACTTTCTTGTTTACTTTCTAATCCAACTTTACACTAACAACTACAATTAACAATTTGCTTCCTTTTCTTCTTTATGTGATTAATAAAACAAACTTACACTATCTTCCATTTCTCCTTTTTGACTTCTAAAAAGATACAGGCGGATAGTTTGGTTATTGACACATTTTACATTATTATTATTATTATTATTATATATATATATATATATATATATATATATATATATATATATATATATATATATATATATATATATATATATATATATATATATATATATATATATATATTTATGTTTATTACAATAGCATAGTGTCAATCATCTATATTATATTACATACATATGATATGATGATACATACAAGAACTCAAATTCACAACCAGACACTTCAACCCTGCCACATCTACTACTCTTTTCCTGCTTAAAGTTCGATAAAACCCAACCAACCTGAACACCATCTCCTTCTTATTTTCTGTTACAATAAAGTCACCACAACCGGTATATTGTGAACCCGTCACAACATCACCCACCTTGATTATCATACACATGAAAATACCACTATTACATTATCTCTTGCTACTATTAACGATGCTCCATCATCACCATCATAACAAGAACCATCACATGCTCCTATTTTTCTATTCTTTGATTACCATCATCAATAAACATAAACCCGCAAACACTAAAGAACTAATACTACTGCTATATCTCTTGTTCCTTGCTGCTGCACATCGAAGAGCAACTAGTACACCATCTCTGTCTTGGTCACAATCAACACCACAGTCATTTGTATTTCATCTCTATTAATTTGATACTGATTGTGTTGTAACCCAAACCAAACACCCCTTATTGTTGTAAACTGTTTTCGTGACCAAGCACCATCATAAGTTCACAACGAACCAATTCCTGTTAACTGCTGCTCGTTACAGTCTTATATCCTACCTACTGCACGATTTCTTTTAGCTCTAAAAACCATTATGATAAACTGCAGCTATGAGCAGCCACAAACCACCACCACCCATTATAAACCCGTTTAATTACCACCACCCACAAACATCCAAAAACAGGTCAAGAATCTTCACAATTAATCCAACACTACCACCATAGCCTGTTACAATTCGAAAAATCACCCAAAATCAACCCAATCCCTAAAATACAATCAACCTTATAATCCAACAAAAACAACCAACCCGTATTATATACATAATATTGGCATAAACAATTCATCGACCTAAAAGAGATCCTTAACATATGAATAAATTAAACATGAAGCGAATTACCTACTCAGAACCTTGAATATTTATATTGATTGAAATGGATACTCGATCCTGCGATGACTGATGATGAAGGATGATGTGAAATGGTGATGATGATGAACCAAAGACCTACTGTACATCGAAAATTAGTGCTTGATCGATTGGTCTGTGGAAGAATCGAAGAAACCTAAACTGTGATATTTTTCTCCTGAATATTGCTCTGCTATCACGATCTGTTTTTTTTTCTTGAAACCCTAATAAAGAAAGAAAGAAAGGGGCGTATTCTTTATATTAGGTAGTACTCCGTATTATTATTATTATTATTATTATTATTATTATTATTATTATTATTATTATTATTATTATTATTATTTCTAAGATTGATATCATGATTATTTTTATTATCATTGAAATAACTTATATTATTATTATTATTATTATTATTATCCTTAGTATTATCATCATTTATATTATCATTATTAATATTAGCATTATTAATAATATTATTATTATTATCATTATTATTATTATTATAATCAATAACTATAACTTTATTTTATATAATATAACTATATTTTTATAATTAAAATTTAAAGTGATAGATATTATAAGTTAAATATAAACAATATACTTATATATACATATATATAAATATTAAAAGTATATTTAATAAGTAATATCATTATCATTATTATCATTATTAGAAAACCATTATTTTTATATTATTATTGTTACTCCTATTATTATCATCATCTTTATCAAAATTCATATTATTATTAAAATTATCAGTTACATTATTATTAGAATCGATATTATTATTATTATTATTATTATTATTATTACTATTATTATTATTATTATTATTATTATTATTATTATTATTATTATTATTATTATTATCATCATCATCATTATTACGTTCATATTAATAATATTATTATAATAAATAATTTTTTTTTTAAATTAGAGTATAATTATTACAACTACCATAATATTACATATAATTATATATATTAAGATTTTTTTATAAATATTTACATATAATGAATTTTTGATTTTTAATATAATATTAAATTATATAAATATTAATTATTTTAAATATATACAAATTCAATATATAAGATATATAATATAAGATATAATATATAAATTGTTCGACTACCATTATATATGTTAACATATATATAAATGATATAGGTTCGTAAATCTGAGGCCAACCCTGCATTGTTCAATATTGTCATATGTATTTTTACTACAAAATACATTAGGTGAGTTTCATTTGCTCCCTTTTACTCTTTACGTTTTTGGGCTGAGAATACATGCAAATGCTTTATTAACTTTTTTACAATATTTATATGCGTGAGTTTCATTAATCCCTTTTTAAATGCTTTTGCAATATATATTTTTGGGACTGAGAATACATGCGATGCTTTTATAAATGCTTTACGAAATAGACACAAGTAATCGAAACTACATTCTATGGTTGGATTATCTAATCGAATATTCCCTTTTTATTAAGTCTGGTAATCTAAGAATTAGGGAACAGACACCCTAATTGACGCGAACTCTAAAGATAGATCTATCGGGCCCAACAAGCCCCATCCAAAGTACCGGATGCTTTAGTACTTCAAAATTTATATCATGTCCGAAGGAGGATCCCGGAATGATGGGGATATTCTTATATGCATCATGTTAATGTCGGTTACCAGGTGTTCAATCCATATGAATGATATTTTTGTCTCTATGCATGGGACGTATGTTTATGAGAAATGGAAATATGAAATCTTGTGGTCTATTAAAATTATGAAATGATTATTTATGATAAACTAATGAACTCACCAACCTTTTGGTTGACACTTTAAAGCATGTTTATTCTCAGGTATGAAAGAAACATTCCGCTGTGCATTTGCTCATTTTAAAGACATTATTTGGAGTCGATCATCGCAATGGAAACAGATGTTGGTGACTTCGTCCAGATGGATTAGGACGGGTCCTTTCATGAACTGGTTGAGGGATTCATCTCGTACGATCAGATGAAGGATTTTCAATAAGAAATAGATTATGGGATGTAGATTAGTACCCTGCAATACATAATTTACATATGCATATATAATACTAAAATCCCATAAGTTACGGAGGAATCTACGGAAGTTGTCAGGCAAAAGTAACAATAACAGATATGCTAAGATATGAATTTATCTATACACTGTCTATGCAATCATTGCAGTAAGATGTGTCTAGACTAAGAATGATAAGCAGGTAAATTCCTAAGGATGATAAATAGATAATTTCCGACAAAAATGATAAGCAAAACTTTTGACATGCAGACACGATCGAAGTCCAGACTTACTAATGCATCCTAACGACTTATCAGTTATATACACTAATGCAGACCTGGTTCGCTAAGACCACCGCTCTGATACCAACTGTAGAGACCCGTTCTAATCCATCCGGACGAAGTCCATATCGATTATAAATGATTCACAACAATTGATTACATCGCGAGGAATTTGACCTCTATATGATACATTTTACAAACATTGCATTCAATTTTAAAAAGACAATCTTTCTTTACAATGAAAATTGACAGCATGCATACCATTTCGGAATATATCCAACTATAATTGACTTAATAATAATCTTGATGAACTCGACGACTCGAATGCAACGTCTTTTGAAATATGCCATGAATGACTCCAAGTAATGTTTCTAAAATGAGCAAATGCACAGCGGAAGATTTCTTTCGTACCTGAGAATAAACATGCTTTCAAGTGTCAACCAAAAGGTTGGTGAGTTCATTAGTTAAACATAAATAATCATTTCATAATTTTAATAGACCACAAGATTTCATATTTCCATTTCTCATAAACATACGTCCCATGCATAGAGACAAAAAATATCATTTATATGGATTGAACACCTGGTAATCGACATTCACAATATGTATATAAGAATATCCCCATCATTCCGGGATCCTCCTTCGGACATGATATAAATTTCGAAGTACTAAAGCATCCGGTACTTTGAATGGGGCTTGTTGGGCCCGATAGATCTATCTTTAGGATTTGCGTCAATTAGGGTGTCTGTTCCCTAATTCTTAGATTACCAGACTAAAAAGGGGCATATTCGATTTCGATCATTCAACCATATAATGTAATTTCGATTACTTGTGTCTATTTCGTAAAACAGTTATAAAAACAGCGCATGTATTCTCAGTCCCAAAAATGTAAAGAGTAAAAGGGAGCAAATGAAACTCACCATACTGTATTTTGTAGTAAAAATACATATGACGTCATTTAACAAGTGTAGGGTTAACCTCGGATTCACGAACCTATATTAAGTATATGTATATGTATTAAACAATATAATGAACTTGTAATAGAAATAAAACAACTTATAATTTATTATATAATATTCTTTTTAGTACTATATATGTTTTAACTGCTGTATATATATATATATATATATATATATATATATACTTTCATATCCGTTTAAATATTTTTAATAATTTTATATGTTCTGTTAGTAATTAAATAAATTTATATTATCATTTTTTTTAGTCATTCATATTTATTATTATAGTAAATTATAAATGTTAATTTCTTATTAGAATATTTTAATCAATAATCAATATTAATATGTTTAATTATTTATAATTATTAGTATATTATTAAGAATTGAATTAGATTTAATCATAATTAAACAATATGTATCATATTAAGTTTTTAGCAATATCCATCTATCTTTAATATTTTATTTTGTAAAAAAAATTAATTAAATATGTTAAATACTTATTAATATATATTTAAGCTTATGAGTTTAATTAAAAAAAATATTTTTATGATTATTAATATTTATATAAATTATAAGTATAACCTATTAATAATAACAACTTAAAACATTTTCATAATATATTTTTCATATTTCTCTATTTTTTAATAATATGTGTATAATAATAATAATAATAATAATAATAATAATAATAATAATAATAATAATATTATTATTATTATAATTATTATTAATAATAATATTTATTTATACCTAATAAAAAGGGGTCATGCGTTTTGTTTGACTCCCAAAACAGATCGTGATACCAGAAACAACGATGCAGAGAAGAGTATCATCATCGATCAATCGATCAACACTCATCATCGATCAATCGATCAACAATCATCATCATCATCTTATTTTCACTCCGTATCATCCATCAAACATTCGATTTTTAAAGGTACAGTTACAATAGTTCAAACTTCGATTTCAATTTCAATTTTTCACTTGAGTCCGTATGATTGTGTAACCCTAACTGTAATTAACCATAATAAGATAGACGTAACTGATAATTTTGAGAATTGATGTTGAATTCGCTAGTTAGGGTTCGTGTTGATTGTATCTGTTATAATGAACTTGAATGCTTTATAATGTGTTATTCAACTTAATTTTTAATGTTGATGTACAGGTTCGAGGCTGTTAATTATAGTCAATTGGATCAGTTCACTTAAGAGATCTAACATAACGATCTTGGAGCAATTAAGCTTAGTATTCAGTTATCACCTAATAATTTAATAAATTTCACTTATATAGAGTATTAAGTATGAATAATATACCATTTATTAATCTGCAGATGTTGGCAACAAGGAACGATGATCATGATGGTGGTCTGTGGTGAGATTTCGTTTGATAAAGGGTAAATGGTTGTTTGATTGTGCTGGTTGTTTGCAGGTTCGAACAAGGCAGAAAAATTGTTGCAGTTTATAAAGGTGGAAATAGAAACGAAGTGCAGCTGTAGTAGCTCAAGTAGACAGAAGACTATCAGGGTTTTTGATGGTTCGATTGTGATGTTTAAAGCCGATTTGGGTGGAGGTTAAAACAGAAATAGAATAAGGTACTGCAGCATACTCATTGATTTCTAATGAAGTATTAATTGGTTTCAATTTAACTAAATAAAAGGAATTAGAAGTTGTACTCTAGTGAAGATGGTACTCTAGTGAAGATGAGAGTGAGTAGGTACCGAAAGTTCCTTTTCTTTTTATCTTAACTGCTCTACTCGTTAATTCAATCATTCACACTCTCCTTTATGCAGGGCCTCTCCAACAGTAACGTATAAGGAATATATATCTTATCTCTATGAAAATTGTCGAATAAGGAAAACAGGAAGTAGTAAGCGTAACAGTACGCTAGCAGGTAGCAAGGTGGTGGTTGAAATAGAACGAAAATAGAATCAGAGAGATAGAAGAGAAGAGGTTTAGTGTAGTTGTTGGGTGGTGTTGTTGTCCGGGATATTAGACAGAACAGTTATCACGTAGCAGCAGCACTTATAGTAGCAACAAAAGTTTGATTGGGTTTTGTTTGAGCTGCACACAAAAGTCGAATAGTATAAAGGAGTTCAGTGTTGGTTTGGTGAAATAAAAATTTGATGATCGGGTTGTATGAAGCTTCAGTGGTAGTTTATGGATGGTAGCCGTGACTAGTGATGATGATGCTTGGTTCTACAAGAAGCAAGAAAGGGAAAAGAGAGATGAGGTGTTTTCTTATGATTTTTGTATGTTATATAAACTACTAATAAAATAATATGATAATGATTAATATATCATTTAGTAATATTCATGTGGTGACTTTGAAAAAGGTTGATTTGAAATGAAACGGAAATTGGTTTAGTGGTGGTGGTCTAGTGATTTGTCAAGGAATATAAAAGAGAAAATGAGTTTCCTAATGAAGTGTAGGTGTATGTAAAAGTATATATACAATTCATGTATTACATGTGTATATCTATATCTTATAAAAAATAGATACATGGAAAAGTGGGACGTATAACGGAGAGGAGATAGTGGACAAGTGGGTGATAATATCATGTAGGTTACGGTGTATATATGTAGTATAATATATCTTTATATGTCTCTAATTGAACAATGAAGTTGAAAAGAAATATTACATTAATAATTCAATCGATCTTGTTTGTATTATAGGTTGAAGTCGATGGTTAACCAATTCAGACGAGAAGGACAGAATTCAATCAGAAAACACAAATAGGACAATAATACAGATAAAGTAGATAAGGAAAGGGAAATCAATTTAGTTATGTGTCTTTGCGTTTATGTTTAATCCCTATTACCACTTGATAAATGTGTTAATAATAATAATAATAATAATTATGTTAATATATAATAATAATAAATAATATCACATTAATTCTAATTATAATAAGAAAGATGATAAAAATAATGATATTAATAATTTTAAATAACAAGATAGTTTTTAATATTCATGATAATAATCATGTTAATAACAAAAATTATAATTTTGCTAATAATTATGATATTACTAATGATATTAATAATATTAGTACTTATAATATATTTAATATATCAAATTTTATATTTATATTATATATATACTAATATTAATAACACTGATATTAATATTAATATCAATATTTATTTTAATAGTAATAATGAATGTAATAATAAAAAAATTCGTATGACAACTATATTTTGAACTTGTAATCACATTTAATATATTAATATTACAATATATTATATTGTAGAATATCATTCATTGAATATTTAATACTTATACCTTTTATATACATTTCAATATAATATGAATGAAAGCTATATATGTATTTACAACAACTGTTCATGAATCGTCGTAGTTAGTCGAAGGTTAATTGAATATATGAACATCGTTTCAAAATTTTCTAGACTAAACATTTCAGACTTTGCTTATCATATCGAAATCAAATAAGATTCAGGTTTAAATTTGGTCGAAAATTCCCGGGTCATCACAGATATATTGGTCCTTTTGAAATCTTGGAGCATGTTGGACCCGTTGCTTACCGTTTGGATCTTCCGACTCAGTTGAGCGCAGTTCACCCTACTTTTCACGTGTCGAATCTGAAGAAATGTCTTGCCGAACCAGAACTGGTCATCCCTCTCGATGAACTTAAGATTGATGACAAACTCCACTTTGTGGAAGAACTTGTCGAAATCATGGACCGTGAGGTTTAGACTTTGAAGCACAATAAGATTCCAATTGTCCGAGTCCGATGGAATGCCAAATGTGGACCAGAGTTTACCTGGGAATGAGAGGATCAAATGATGCAGAAGTATCCTCACCTTTTCCCGACCTCAACACCTGCCTCAGCTTAAATTTCAGGATGAAATTTCCATTAACAGGTGGGTAATGTAACGACCCGACTTTTTCGACTTGCTTTTGTGCCTTGTGTTTTAGCGAAACTGCGTATTTGTGCGTACTGTGCTACTTTATACTCTGGAATCTTTATACACATGGCCTACTTTCATTTATGTGTTAAAACGTGCCTTTAAGTACGTAGGATACTTAACTTGATCACCGAAAACCTTTATGACCGTTAGTGTCACTTGACGTTACGAACAAACTGCGTACGGCGTACACGTTTAACTTTTGTCGTAATCAGAATATTATGACTACGAAATCTTAATTATTATTTTATAATAATAATTACTTGGGTTTATGAATGCTTAATTACGCGTAGTAATTTGCTTATGCTTACTAGTTAGTCTTGTTGGATTTTCTACCTTGTTGGGTCTTAGCCCACCCTACACTAGTTAGTGGACTATTTAATTATCCCAATTATTATTAGCTACTGACCCATTAATATGTAAAACAAATGCCCATTTATTAGAGGGAACATACTAGCGTTTATGTCAAGTATTATCCTTAATGTTGCATGGGATCCCAACATAAGCACCAACTTTAGACAACCATTAACCAAAAAGCAAAAGTTGGTCTCCCTTGTCCCCCTTCCAAGTCCACGGCCAAACACCCCCTCCCTCACCCCATCCACCTATAAATACAAGCCTCATTCCATCCATTTTACACTTGCTTTCATTTGTAATTCACACACACTCACTCTCTAATTCTCTCTCTAGTCCTTTTCTCTCTAAAAAGTGTAAGTATTGATTTTTCTTCTTCTTCTTCCTCTCTCTCTCACAAATTCATCATCATCATCATCATCATCATGGGTCTAGCTTTTTAGCTTTGATCTTGATTACATCTTGTAGATTCAAACTTAGATTTGAATCCTTCAAGAACATGGAAGATTCAAGCTTTCTAACTTTGAATATTTACCCACTTTGTAGATCTATATTTTTTAACTTTATTCTTGCTATTTTGTTATAAATATTCAAACTTGTGTTTGTAATCTTCATGTAACTTAAAGATCCAAGCTTTATGCTTCAAGATCTTCAAGAACAACTAAGATGCAAGCTTTCTAGCTTGAATCTTTATATCTTTTGTTGGATCTAAGTTTTCTAAATTATGATCTCATTATTTTGTTATAAAGATCAAAACTTGTGTTTATGGTCTTCATATAACTTAAAGATCTAAGCTTTATGCTTCAAGTTCTTCAAGAACACTAAAGGTTCAAGCTTTCTAGCTTTGTGACCTTATAACTTGTGTGAAAAGGATCCAAGCTGTCTAGCTTAGGGTTTCATCACTTCATTTGACTTAGATTATGTTCATACTTGTTTGATTGAGGTAAAGTTTGTAGCTTTAGTTGTAAATGTAACTTGTAATTGTGTTAAGACTAAGGATATGATGCATGTAACCTTGGTTCATCATCCATCTAAGACTCTTAAATGAGTTGTTTTCTTACTTGGTCTTAACATATTGTGTGTTGATGGTAGAATCTTGGTTAAGGTGATGCTAACTCATCAACGAGTTGTATACTTGAAGCTACAAGCATCAAGGATGAGAACCGTGATGAGCATCAAGCACTAAGAACCCCACCGGAGCACCTTGCTTACTGTTTTCGGGATCTGATCCGACCACCTGCGCTACTGGAAAGTTGATTTTCAGTTATTTTGGTTTGAGTAGATGATTTTCCGTTTAGACCTCGTCTTAATCCGAGTTACGGTTTAGGATTTATGGCTTTCCGAAAGTCACTACACCCTATTAACGTTGTGCTGAAATTTCTGACCTACTCGCACTTAAACCGCCGCCACGTCAAACGAAGACAAGTTAGGTTCTGAAAATTGGTCAGCGGTTAGGGGACTCATATACGGAGCCATAGCCACTGATTATGTGTCTTTTCAATTTACGTAGAGGTCGTAGCAGCTGACCGAAGTCAGCCTATTGTTTCGATCTCTATTCTTGTCAAATTTACTTAGCTTTTATGATGATGAACGATGATGATGATGACACTTAAACTTATTTTATGCGCTATTAGAACTTATGAGGACAACATACTGACCTAATAACCTTTGACTTATGTTGACGACCTTTCGGACCGACTTACTACTTTCATACTTTCATTATCGACTTTACCACTCTTATCACTGTGAGTTATAGCATCCCCTTTTACTTTAACTATTTTGGGACTGAGAATACATGCGCTTTTTACGTTTTACATACTAGGCACGAGTACTTAAACTTTATATATGTGTGGGTTATACAACGGCATAAACTTCCCCTTAGCTCGGTAACGTTTATTCATTGGTTTTTGAACCGGTGAACGCGAATCTTAGATATGGATCCATAGGGTTTGACATTCCCACTCAGGCTAGTCACGCTAGCATTTAACGGGTGTTTAATACTTCGTAAACATACGCACTCGCCAAGTGTACTTTTAGGGGGTTATAAACGTTAAGTTAGTTACCAAGTGCCCACGGTTAAACATATACTTTTCATACTGTATTCGAACACTGAAATCTCGTAGCCTACCTTACATTACTGTTACAACTTAAACTATAACTCACCAACATTATTGTTGACGTTTTTAAGCATGTTTTCTCAGGTGCTTAGAGGTTTGTTGCTTCCGCTATTTATACTTACTGTCTTGGTGTTTAAACTTGCTGTTAAGGACCTGCTGTGCTAGAATTCCGCTGCATAATCTTAGAGGTGTCTCAATCATGAAACTTTTCTTTTGCATTCGTAGTTTATGTTATTTTCAAATAATGGCTTTGTAACGACCTTTGTGTCACGTTATCTTTTGTAAACGCTATGTCTTTTTTGAATGCAAAACTGGTTTTCAAATAGTATGTAGTACTTGACCGTGTAAAGATCCTGTTGTTGACGAATCGTACACGATGGTTTTGTACGGGGCCTCACAGATCGGCTAGTGTAAGTGTTGACTTCACTAGAGAACACCGAGGCAAAAATATAATATCTCTTGAATGTCATGACATATAGAATGGTTTATCTCAAATGCATAAATCCATTTATACGGAAAACGGAAAAGTTTCACATAAAAATACAAGTGTATTTTTGAAAAGCCGCGCAAAGCCTAAGCGTAGCACGCTGTATGGAATACTAATAATTCCTTAAATACATATTCTACGAGTCATACAAGTTCATTATTTTTTGACTCATTTATATCTTTACAAACAAGAGTGCATTATGTTGGCAAGATTCATCGTTTGTTTAAAAATATTTGACTTCAGCAAAGATAGCAATATATTACGTCAAGCAAAAATCTCTAGTGCAACATGGAAAACGGGTGATGTTTAAATGCATCCTTCGTGCAACAGGCAATGAAGGCAAATGTTTTTGTTGACAAGTTAACAAAAAACAAACATATTGAGCACATAATTTGGGCAATATTGAGCATACATATGTTTTCATCAAGCAGTAGTATATATTAACATAATTATTATAAATAACATAGCAAAGTGCTAAACATCAAACATACATTGTTAAATCAAAAAAAATATTACACAACAGTTATTACAGAATGATTCAAATTGTTTCAAATTATACTGGCACATTCAGTATCTCTTTCACTGACACTTCATCCTTCTTACAAACCTCTTCTAAAGATGTAATCTTCAGTGCAGCAACTGCAATCCTAGTAGTCTCCAGCTCAGCTGTAGCATTAGGTTTGATATACTTTGAAATTTCAGTCGATAGGGAATCCGATTTGTTAGGAACAAAGTTAATCATGTTCTCAATAGCTTTTGAGACCTCTTGAGCTACTGCAGCCTCAAAATATGAGTCTAGTATCCTACACACTAAACCAGGAATACCAGTTCTCAAA
This sequence comes from Rutidosis leptorrhynchoides, assembly GCF_046630445.1. NCBI lineage: Eukaryota > Viridiplantae > Streptophyta > Magnoliopsida > Asterales > Asteraceae > Rutidosis > Rutidosis leptorrhynchoides. The sequence continues at coordinate 148,634,818 of NC_092340.1, read as the reverse complement.
TATGCCAAGTCATTCTGAGCAGCAGCAGTAAGGGTGGCATTCTCTTCAGCTACATGCCTCTTTTCCTCCACAGCCTTCTTTAACTCTTCCATCTCCTTCACCAACTTTTCATTCTCCTACATTAATTTGTCTTTCTCAGACCTCACCTCAACACACTTACCCTCCACCAACTTCAAAGACTCATCCTTCTTCTGCACCAGATCAGATGCAGTCATCTACTTCTTGTGCACATATTGCACCTTTATCTCTAGTTTTTTCACTTTTACTGCATTCCGTATAACATTGGCAACAACAGCTTCTTGTGCCGATTTCATTTTGAGGTTATGAAGAACGTGTTGTATATGCAACAACAAAGATGCAGCAATAGATTGCTCTGCTTCAAAGTCATGGCAGGGAGGGATACAGAAAGATCAGCAATGAAGTTTGTCTGCACAAGAAGATTGTAATATACAGACATAAGTATATTTCATAAATCAATAATAATAAATTTAATCTTCAGATAAATGTTTTACCTTCAAAAAATCAACAAAGCGGTTAGATTTATTGAGAGGGTCCTCAAGAAATGTCTTCAAGTCGGCTAGAGGCACAACGGATGGCGGAAGAGGGGAAGAGGAAGATTGTGTAGTGCCCGGACCTTTTGACAACAATGGAGTAGTGAAAGGGGGTATCTCAATAACATCATCATCAGTATTTTTATCATCATCATCGTTAGCATCATCATCATCATCATCATTCTCATCACCTTTGTTGCCTTCAACAGTGGCATCATTAACATCATCATTGCCCTCATCTTGAAGAATCAGTCCTGATTAATAAAGCAACAAATAAGAATAATGACATGATATATGCATTATTGTAATAAATAAACACAATACATACTTTTTTGCTTCTTGGAAGGAGTAGAGTCAACCATTGGGCATTTACCAGCATGCTTAGAGCGTTTAGCAGTCTTCTCAGAACTAGAAGGAGTGGGTGTGACTTTTATAATTTCTAGGTTAGGTGATGGATGTTCAGTGTCACCACCTTCGCCCTCCATTCTCCGTTTAGGACTTTTAAGTTGCTGCTCAAATTCAACATCCTTGGCCTTCTCAGCCTCAATCTCCACCGCAGTTTTTTCTCTCTCCTAAACAATGACATTGTCAAGGTTTGCTTTGTTGAACAAGTTGTAAACCTTCATTTCTTCATCTTTATAACACAAACACAAATACAAGCAGAAAAAACATACATAAGAATATATATATATATATATATATATGATTCATATTGACACAATAAAAACATAACATATTCATAAGGGAGCCTACCATGGCCTGTCCAACACAATACTGGCATAAACCCAGAACGCCAATTGTTACTCATGCCGCAGAGTACCAGAATGGCTTCATAGTCAACATATGAACTTTGTGGAAGTTTCAATGCCTTCCACGCTTCTACAGTTGATTCTTCACTCTCTGACAGATTTATAGCTTTACTGAAGCCAATTGTAGTTTTATCCCATTGGCGAACACTAGCCCATCACTCTTGAATAGCCCTTTCATTAATAAAGAAAAAGGGCTCCTTTCAATTTAAATTCACCCTTTTTGCCAGTAAAGGCTTTCCCGGGTTTGCAGTCAAATGTGTACCAACATTAACTCACAATTTCAATACATTTCAAAAAGACTAATTTTCTGTAAGCCAAAAGGCTGAATTTGGCTCAAACCTATCCCATAACGGGCAAGAACTCTTTGCAGAAATACGGAAGGGGTAATACGCAGATTTCCTACGGTTAATTGTAATTTGTACAACATAATCATCTTTGGAGGAGGTTTATTGGCTCTATCGTCTGGTGATGGGACTATCGAGTTCAAATGTCTAAGGTTTTTGTATGTTATGTAGAGATCATCTATTTGTGCTTCTGTTATGCTTGATGGGATTGTATTTACGTTACGCGTGTCCTTCTGGGAAGATGTACTGCTGACTCGGCCATGGTAGTAAAATAAAAACAACGGAAACAGATGAGAAAGAAAGTTGAATACTAACCTTGCGAAAATTATTGCTATGAACCCTAGATGTAATTGCAGAAGATCCTTGTAAGAGTTTGAGAGTTTCGAAAAAGGAAAATTGAAGGGTACACGGAGTATTTATAGTCAAATTGGTGGAAATTAAAAGGGTAAGATTGAGTCACGTGTACAGACCAGATCAGTTAGGATTAATTTTAGATTTCAAAAAATATTTCAAATAGTTTTAAGGGTGTTTTTTTTTGGCAAACTCATAATTAGAGGGTGACGTCAAGTCAGAGCAACAGACGGCTACAGCGGTTTGTGTTCTCGAGGAAAAAGACATCTTTCATTTTTTATAGTCTAATGGCTTAATTTTTTACAAAAAATAAATACAATAAACTGGGGGACTTAATGGTGTATCCTAGGGGATAAACGCGTAAAAACATCATTTTAATACAAAAGAAAGGATCGAAAAGCATAAAAGATAACAATATTGGCAGTTTTTAGCATTTTCCGTCTAGCGCTTGTAGTGACCCGAACTTTTCCATATTTATTTATATTAAATGAAATTGATATTTACATGATTAAGTTTTTCCAACATGTTAAGCAATCAAACATGTTAAGACTTGATTAACTGAAATAGGTTTCATATAAACAATTGACCACCCAAGTTGACCGGTGATTCACGAACGTTAAAACTTGTAAAAACTATATGATGACATATATATGGATATATATATATATATAGTTAACATGATATTATGATAAGTAAACATATCATTAAGTATATTAACAATGAACTACATATGTAAAAACAAGACTACTAACTTAAGGATTTCGAAACGAGACATATATGTAACGATTATCGTTGTAACAATATTTAACTGTATATATATCATATTAAGATATATTAATACATCATATTATCATGATAATGTAATAATTTAACATTTCTTTAGATATAATAAACAATGGGTTAACAACATTTAACAAGATCGTTAACCTAAAGGTTTCAAAACAACATTTACATGTAACGACTAACGATGACTTAACGACTCAGTTAAAATGTATATACATGTAGTGTTTTAATATGTATTCATACACTTTTGAAAGACTTCAAGACACTTATCAAAATACTTCTACTTAACAAAAATGCTTACAATTACATCCTCGTTCAGTTTCATCAACAATTCTACTCGTATGCACCCGTATTCGTACTCGTACAATACACAGCTTTTAGATGTATGTACTATTGGTATATACACTCCAATTATAAGCTCTTAGCAGCCTATGTGAGTCACCTAACACATGTGGGAACCCTCATTTGGCAACTAGCATGAAATATCTCATAAAATTACAAAAATATTAGTAATCATTCATGACTTATTTACATGTAAACAAAATTACACATCCTTTATATCTAATCCATATACCAACGACCAAAAACACCTACAAACACTTTCATTCTTCAATTTTATTCATCTAATTGATCTCTCTCAAGTTCTATCTTCAAGTTCTAAGTGTTCTTCATAAATTCTATAAGTTTTAGTTTCATAAAATCAAGAATACTTCCAAGTTTGCTAGCTTACTTCCAATCTTGTAAAGTGATCATCCAACCTCAATAAATCTTTCTTATTTACAGTAAGATATCTTTCTAATACAAGGTAATACTCATATTCGAACTTTGATTCAATTTCTATAATTATAACAATCTTATTTCGAGTGGAAATCTTACTTGAACTTGTTTTTTTGTCATGATTCTGCTTCAAGAACTTTCAAGCCATCCAAGGATCCTTTGAAGCTAGATCTATTTTTATCATTTCCAGTAGGTTTATCCACAAAACCTGAGGTAGTAATGATATTCATAACATCATTCGATTCATATATATAAAACTACCTTATTCGAAGGTTTAAACTTGAAATCACTAGAACATAGTTTAGTTAATTCTAAACTTGTTCTCAAACAAAAGTTAATCCTTCTAACTTGACTTTTAAAATCAACTAAACACATTTTTTATATCTATATGATATGCTAACTTAATGATTTAAAACCTGGAAACACGAAAAACACCGTAAAACCGGACATACGCCGTCGTAGTAACACCGCGGGCCGTTTTGGGTTTGATAATTAAAAACTATGATAAACTTTGATTTAAAAGTTGTTCTTCTGGGAAAATGATTTTTCTTATGAACATGAAACTATATCCAAAAATCATGGTTAAACTCAAAGTGGAAGTATGTTTTTCAAAATGGTCATCAAGACGTCCTTCTTTCGACTGAAATGACTACCTCTTACAAAAATGACTTGTAACTTATATTTCTGACTATAAACCTATACTTTTTCTATTTAGATTCTTAAAATAGAGTTCAATATGAAACCATAGCAATTTGATTCACTCAAAACGGATTTAAAACGAAGAAGTTATGGGTAAAACAAGATTGGATATTTTTTTATTGTTGTAGCTACGGAAAATATTGTAACAATTCTACACAAATCATATCCTAGCTAACTTATATTGTATTATACATGTATTCTAATATATTATGTAATCTTGAGATACCATATACATGTATGCAAATGTTTTGACATATCATATCGACCCATCTATATATATTATTTGGAACAACCATAGACACTCTATATGCAGTAATGTTGGAGTTAGCTATACAGGGTTGAGGTTGATTCCAAAAATATATATACTTTGAGTTGTGATCTAGCCTGAGACTTCTATACAAAGGGTCGTTTATTGGGTCAAGATAATATATATCAATTTATTTTTGTACATCTAACTATGGACAACTAGTTGTAGGTTACTAACGAGGACAGCTGACTTAATAAACTTAAAACATTAAAACGTATTAAAAATGTTGTAAATATATTTTGAACATACTTTGATATATATGTACATATTTGTTATAGGTTCGTGAATCAACCAGTGGCCAAGTCTTACTTCCCGACGAAGTAAAAATCTGTGAAAGTGAGTAATAGTCCCACTTTTAAAATCTAATATTTTTTGGATGAGAATACATGCAGCTTTATAATTGTTTTACAAAATAGACACAAGTACATGAAACTACTTTCTATGGTTGAATGATCGAAGACGAATATGCCCATTTTTGCTTGGTAGCCTAAGAATTAGGAAACATCACTAATTTTGAGAATTAGTGCACGCCTAATTGACGCGAATCCTAAAGATAGATCTATTGGGCCTAACGAACCCCATCCAAAGTACCGGATGCTTTAGTACTTCAAGTTTTATATCATGTCCGATGGATGTTCCGAAATGATGGGTATATTCTTATATGCATCTTGTTAATGTCGGTTACCAGGTGTTCACCATAAGAATGATTTTTTTCTCTATGTATGGGATGTATATTGAAATATGAAATCTTGTGATCTATTATTATGATTTGATAAATATATAGGTTAAACCTATAACTCACCAACATTTTTGTTGATGTTTAAATCATGTTTATTCTCAGGTGAATATTAAGAGCTTCCGCTGTTGCATGCTAATATATGGACAAGATTTGGAGTCAGCATGCTTGTATAATATTGTTTAAAACTGCATTCGAAATTTACTTTGTTGTAACATATTAATATTGTAAACCAATATGTATTGGTATTATGTAAGTGTGATAGTTTTTAGATTATCATTTCTGATAATCTAGGTGGTATCCTTTTAACCTTGTCGATAAAATAAAGGTTATGGTTTGTTTTAAAAACGAATGCAGTCTTTGAAAAATGTCTCATATAGAGGTCAAAACCTCGCAAAGAAATCAATTAATATGGAACGTTTATAATAAATAGGAACGGGACTTTTTAGTTGGTATCCGAGCATTGGTCTTAGAGAACCAGAAATTTACATTAGTGTATCTTATCGAGTTTGTTAGGATACATTAGTGAGTCTGGACTTCGACCTTGTTTTCTTTAAAAACGATTGCTTAACACTTTTGTTGGAAACTATATGTAATTATTATGTGATATATTAACCTCTTAATATATTTGATATTGTGTGATAGATGTCTACCACTAGTACAAATCCCATCGACTCACCCGATAATAATGAAGAGTCGAATATACTTTGGAAAGATTCACAAATTCCCGAAGAGGAACCAGAAGAGGAGGAACCGGAAGAGGAGGAACCGGAAGAAGAGGAACCGGAAGAGGAGGAACCGGAAGAAGAAGAGGTTCCGGAGGAAGAAATATTGATACCTACAGTAAATCGATTAAATAAAAGTAAATCCTCAACCAACGGACCAATGTTAAAAATGGTCAATGGTGTTTCCGCCGAGGAAGCAAATTATTGGGAAGATTACCAATTTTCCGATGAATCGGATCCCGATGAGGATTTCGATGATATTATAGAAATTACCTCGACCCAATTTAATAAAGCAAAAGAAAATAATAAGGGAAAAGGTATAAAAATAGAGAAACCTGATTCCAACCCCGATGAACTTTATATGTATCGGCAATGTCCGTATTTCCTAAATTGTAACAATAACCCGGGATCCTCTAAACCACCAGGTTTTTCTAAACCATTGTGGATAACGACGGCGCATATTAGAGGAACACCATATATCCCTAGAAAATTAGGAAAACGAACCAAGTCCGAAGAAGAAGAAACAAGTGATTCAGATTAGAGGGTTGTAATCATGTTGTGTATTATGTGTATTGTAGTGTGCTTGTACTTTTATGTTCTATGTAAAAATTGCTTGTATTGTTTGTTAATTATTTTTTACGAATCTAATCCTTGTCTATTTTACAGTATAAAAACAAAATGGACGTTAAGGAACAAAATATTTTAGAAGACCTACCAGAGGATATGATTGAGGAAATCTTGTCTAGAGTTGGTCAGAATTCATCAGCACATTTAGTTATGGCGAAATTAACTTGTCAAACATTTAAAAGACTTTCCAGAAATACCTTAGTTTATTAAAGGCTTTCCTTTGATAGGTGGGGTATATCACATTGGAGAGACTGTAAGTTACGCCGTGTTTTCTTTAAAGCGTTAAATGCGGGGATCCCAAATGCAATTTTTCGCTACAGGTTAAGAACCTATTTTGACTCAACATATCCCAACATAGGATTTCGTGAATTAGAAAGAGCTTCTAACATGCAACATAAAGAAGCATGTTATGCTTACGGGTTAATAATGTTCGCTTCTCATCAAATTGAGAAAAAGAACATTAGGTTGCAACTTTTAAATAAAACATTCCCGCAAGTGACGGACTCGGTAGTTGAGATGAGAAACAAGGTTTTTAGATTGTTACAGGGCTGTTGGGCATTACGAAACCCTCGTCCTTTTGACGACATTACAACATGCTGCCTTGCCAATGGTCATAACGGTTACTTTTCAAAAAACCAAGGATGGGAAGTCATCTTAGTAAAACCAGAATGCATGACTTGTTTCTGGACTTATGAATTACGTATCTTTATTTCTTTTGCTGAACAACTTGCGTATTAACTATAATTGTCTCTATAGCTGCCGAGTAGCAATGTTATTATGTGATATATTTCATCCTATATGTATAATGGTGGTATTGTAAGTTTGTAAATTATTGTATAAAGTTTGAACGCGAATTATTATTGTAATAAGTTTTTTCATATAGAATCGTAGTAGTTGAATTGTATAGTAGCTACTAAGTATGAACTTAATGGGTAGGTACTACCCGAATTAAAACTATAAAATGCTAATATGAAGAAAAAGCTTTTATAAATAAGTTCATATTATGCTACGAAATACTATTAACTACTCTTAAATTCTATATGATTAACTCAATTCTTTTGGCTATTTTTGAAGGAAATGGCACCGGCAACTCGTCAGAATTTGAACATGAGTGAGGAAGACTTCCGTGTTTTCCTTGCAACAAACATAGCCGCAGTATAGGCTGCGATGCAAAATAACAATAACTCTGGATCTAGCAGTGGAACTAATTCCACAAGAAATCGTGTAGGATGCTCCTACAAAGAAGTCACTGCCTGCAAACCTTTGGAATTTAATGGAACTTAAGGGCCAATTGGATTGAAACGGTGAACCGAGAAGGCCAAATCGGTGTTTTCCATAAGTAAGTGTACTGAAAAGGACAAAGTTAAGTACACTACGCATACCTTTACAGGTACGGCGTTAACATGGTGGAATACCTATCTTGAGCAGGTAGGACAAGATGTTGCTTACGCACTACCATGGTCAGCATTCAAGCAATTGATGAACAAGCAGTACCGTCCTAGAAACGAGGTCAATAAGCTCAAGACAGAGCTTAGAGAGTTACGAACACAAGGGTTCGAAATTACCACGTATGAACGACGATTCACAGAGTTGTGCCTATTGTGTTCGGGAACGTTCGAAGATGAAGAAGAGAAGATCGACGCGTTTGTAAAAGGGTTACCAGTAAGGATTCAAGAAGATGTGAGTTCACACGAGCCCGCTTCCATACAGAAGGCAAGTCGAATGGCTCATAAACTCATAAATCAGATTGAGGGGAGAATTAAAGAACAGGCGGCCGGAGAAGCCAACAGGAAAACAACTCAAGAGGAAGTGGGAGGAAAACAGTGACAAGAGTCACCAGTACAACAACGACAACAACAATTACAACCACAATCGCAACAACTATCCCAACAACCGCAACATAAATCGCAACAACAACAATCGCAATCCCAACAACAACAACTACCACAAATGTCCCAATAACAACAATTACAATAATCGTCCCAACAACAATAACAACCCCAACAAAAACAATATTCAGAAACATCAATGCCAAAGGTGTGAAGAGAATCACCCGGGGTTCGGTACAGCATTTTGCAACAGGTGTAAAAGAAATGGTCATTGATAAGGCTAAAAAGGAACATATATTTCATAGCAATATCCCTCCTAAATAATAGGTTTTCATTTGTAATTGTATTATATTTTCATTGTAATTGTTTAAATAAATAAGTGCGAAGACAAAAGGCGAAAACGAAGATTTGAAGACACAAACGTCCAAAAAGCTCAAATGTACAATATACAATCCAAGTGGTTCAATTTATTGATAAGAAACGTCTAAAAATGACAAAAGTACAAGTTGCGGAATGCAAAGTACAAGATATTAAATTGTACGCAAGGACGTTCGAAAATCGGGAACCGGGACATGAGTCTACTCTCAACGCGCGACGCAACGGTGCAAAAATTACAAGTCAACTATGCACATAAATAAAATATAATATATAAATAATTCTTAAAAATTATATATATATTATATTATTATTTAATAACGTCGACAAGCTAGGAGCCAAAAGTTTGTGAGCTGGATTTTCAAACTCCACGACTCGCGGAGTTTGAAGGCCAAAAACTCCACGACTCGCGGAGCTGTCAGAAATCAAAACGCCTATAAAAGGCCATGCATTCTGCCGAGTTTTATATATAAAAATATAAATAATAATAATAATACTCTGTAATAAATAATAAATAAATATATATATATAAAATATATATATATATATATATATATATATATATATATATATATATATATATATATATATATATATAGTATAGGGTAGTTTTATATTAGATCAGTTCGGGTTATGTAAAGGTTATTTTACGGGTTTTTGAAGACGAAATTATGTCCGTGTAACACTACGCGATAAATACTCAATGTAAGTTATGTTCTCCTTTTTAAATTAATGTCTCGTAATTAAGTTATTATTATGCTTATTTGAGCCGAAGTAATCATGATGTTGGACTAAATATTAAAGACGGGGTAATTGGGCTTTGTACCATAATTGGGGTTTGGACAAAAGAACGACACTTGTGGAAATTAGACTATGGGCTATTAATGGGCTTTATATTTGTTTAACTAAATGATAGTTTGTTAATTTTAATAAAAAGATTTACAATTGGACGTACCCATAAATAACCATATACACTCGATCGGACACGATGGGCGGGGTATTTATATGTACGAATAATCGTTCATTTAACCGGACACGGGAATGGATTAATAGTCTATGGACTTATTAAAACAGGGGTGAAATTATGTACAAGGACACTTGGCGTAATTGTTAACAAAGTATTAAAACCTTGGGTTACACGCAGTCAATATCCTGGTGTAATTATTAAACAAAGTATATTAAGACCTTGTTACAGTTTAAGTCCCCAATTAGTTGGAATATTTGACTTCGGGTATAAGGATAATTTGACGAGGACACTCGCATTTTATATTTATGACTGACGGACTGTTATGGACAAAAACCAGACGGGCATATTAAATAATCCAGGACAAAGGACAATTAACCCATGGGCATAAAACCAAAATCAACACGTCAAACATCATGATTACGGAAGTTTAAATAAGCATAATTGTTTTATTGTATTTTTCATAGTACTTTTATTTACTCGCTATTTTATTTAACGTCATTTATTTATTGTCATTTATTTTTCGCTACTTTAACTATCGTCATTTATATTTTGCATTAGGTTTTAATTGTAACTTAAAATATAAAATCGACAAACCAGTCATTAAACGGTAAACCCCCTTTTATACATTATTAATATAATATATTTTGTACAAATATAATTGTTTAAAAATATAGTGTGCAATAAGCCCGCTCCCTGTGGAACGAACCGGACTTACTAAAAACTATACTACTCTACGATTAGGTACACTGCCTATAGTGTTGTAGCAAGGTTTAGGTATATCCCATTTGTAAATAAATAATTAAAACTTGTGTAATTTGTAACGTATTTCGTAGTAAAATATAGTACTATCACGTACCCCCACGCTACCACATCAGTCATAGCGCGACAAAGTGTGAGGTCTACGGACCAATGTATAACAGAACTAAAGGAACAAATAATGCCGGAACGAATAATGTCAGAATAAGTAGTGTCGGAGCAAGTACTGCCAGCGTAGTCTGTTATAAATGTGGAAAACCGGGTCACATTATTAAAAATTGCCCGAATCAGGGAAATACTAATGGTCAGAGCCGCGGAAGAGTTTTCAATATTAATACAGCAGAAGCGCAGGAAGAGCCGGAGCTTGTTACGGGTACGTTTCTCATTAACAATAAATATGCTTATGTTTTATTTGATTCGGGTGTGGATAGAAGCTATATGAGTAGAGATTTTTGTGCTAAACTAAGTTGCTCACTGACGCCCTTGGATAATAATTTTTTACTCGAATTAGCAAATGGTAAATTAATTACAGCAGATAATATATGTCGGAATCGAGAAATTAAACTGGTTAGCGAAACATTTAAAATTGATTTAATACCAGTAGAGTTAGGGAGTTTTGATATGATAATCGGTATGGACTGGTTGAAAGAAGTGAAAGCAGAGATCGTTTATTACAAAAATGCAATTCGCATTATTCGAGAAAAAGAAAAACCCTTAATGGTGTAGGGAGAAAAGAGTAACGCGAAGTTAAATCTTATTAGTAACCTGAAGGTACAAAAACTAATAAGGCACAAAGAATTTCCCGATGTATTTTCGAAAGAATTACCGGGACTACCTCCACACCGATCCGTTAAATTTTAAATAGATCTTGTACCGGGAGCTGCACCAATAGCTCGTGCTCCATACAGACTCGCACCTAGAGAAATGAAGGAACTTCAGAGTCAATTACAAGAACTTTTAGAGCGTGGTTTCATTCGACCAAGCACATCACTGTGGGGAGCTCCTGTTTTGTTTGTCAAGAAGAAGGATGGTACATTTAGGTTATGTATCGACTACCGAGAGTTGAACAAACTTACCATCAAGAACCGCTACCCACTACCGAGAATCAATGACTTATTTGATCAACTACAAGGTTCGTCAGTTTATTCGAAGATTGATTTACGTTCTGGGTATCATTAAATGCGGGTGAAGGAGGATGATATTCCGAAAACTGCTTTCAGGACGCGTTACGGTCATTACAAGTTTATGGTTATGCCGTTTGGGTTGACTAACGCACCAGCTGTGTTCATGGACCTCATGAACCGAGTGTGTGGGCCATATCTTGACAAGTTTGTCATTGTTTTCATCGATGACATACTTATTTACTCAAAGAATGATCAAGAGCACGAAGAACATTTGAGAAAAGTGCTAGAGTTGTTGAGGAACGAAAAACTGTACGCTAAATTTTCAAAGTGTGCATTTTGGTTGGAAGAAGTTCAATTCCTCTGTCACATAGTGAACAAAGAAGGTATTCAAGTGGACTCGGCAAAGATTGAAACCGTTGAAAAGTGGGAAACCCCGAAAACTCCGAAGCACATACGCCAATTTTTAGGGCTGGCTGGTTATTACATGAGATTCATCCAAGATTTTTCCAAAATAGCAAAACCCTTGACTGCATTAACGCATAAAGGGAAGATATTTGAATTGAAGGATGATCAAGAGAAAGCATTTCAATTGTTGAAGAAAAAGTTGAAACAACCCAACCCATATTCCATACGATAAATATTTTTTTTTAAATAATACACATTTACGCGCCAATTAAATATGTAGACCATTCCACAAGTTCCATTTAAAACGTACCACAATTTAAATGTTTACAAGGCACGAAGGCCATTAATTACGTTTAGTACAAGCTCGACCCACTACAAATGATAGTTTATAATCCAAATGACACTTCGAGCATGGTTTGGGACTAAACTACCCAAAACGTTAGGCCAACTTCCCAAAAGCTCCAACGAAACATCATCAAAGGACACCTAGTGCCCAACCACCCCTTTTCCCCTATCTGCACCTGCATCTAAAAAGATAAACAACGAGAGGGGTAAGCTAACGCTTAGTGAATGCAATAATTATACATGTTCATATATAACCTACTTACTTGCAATCACTTACACAATACCGCATACAAGCTAGCAATTCGATAATCATGCAGACATCATGCATAAACTACAATCCACAATTCACAAGAAGCTAGCAACAACAATAGCATATAGTTCACAATTTAATTATACTAGATACGAATTCACACAACCATGGTTAACCAATCGTACAAGGGAACGGTACTCGTAAAAGATCGTCGGAGTTCATAACATCCATTAGTGTTACTTAAACACCGCGTAATCACTAATCCCCTGGGTGATGTCTTGAACACCGCGACTAACTCACCCCCATGACAATGTGGCGTCTTGAACACCGCGACGATTCCACATGTCAATCAAAACAATGATTGGTGCCTTGAACACCGCGGCAACAACTCCCATGACAATGTGGTGTCTTAAACACCGCGACAATACCACATGTCAATAAACCGACGATAATAACTGGCCAATCCGAGAAAACTTCGGATTTCCGTAGGCGTAGTCGGTTTCCCCCAACTCTTCACCGTCTCAATCTTCCCAGGATCTACTTGGATACCTTCTTTATTCACGATATGGTCAAGGAATTGAACTTCCCTTAGCCAAAATTTACATTTGGAGAATTTTGCATACAACTTCTCCTTCCGCAACGTCTTCAATACTTTACCCAAATGGTGCTCATGTTCCTTCATACTCTTAGAATAAACAAGTATGTCGTCAATGAACACAATTACCGACTTGTCCAACATAAGTTGGCACACTCAGTTCATTAGATCCATGAATGCCGCCGGTGCATTCGTAAGACCAAAAGGCATAACTACAAACTCAAAATGCCCGTAACGGGTTCGAAAAGCCATTTTCTCTATGTCTTCCTCACGGACCCGCACTTGATGATTACCGGACCGTAGGTCAATCTTAGAAAAATACGTTGCACCTTGGAGTTGGTCAAACAAATCGTCAATCCGAGGCAAGGGATAACGATTCTTGATCGTCACTTTGTTCAACTCCCGATAATCGATGCACATCCGCATACTACCATCTTTCTTCTTCACAAATAAAACCGGAGCACCCCATGGCGAGGGCCTCGGTCGAATAAAACCCTTTTCAAGCAATTCTTGGGTTTGATTTACCAACTCTTGCATTTCCATCGGTGCTAAACGATAAGGAGTTTTAGCAATGGGGGTAGCCCCCGGAACCAACTCAATGCGAAATTCAACTTGTCTTTCCGCCGGGACACCCGGTAATTCATCCAGAAAAACGTCTTCAAATTCGTTAACCACCGGAATTTCACGAATGGGTGGTGGCTCATCAAAAGTATCAACTACATGGGCAAGAAAAGCCATGCCACCACTAACAAGGAAATGACGTGCCCGTGCAAAAGTGCATATCGGCACAAGTCTTCTTCGCTTATCGCCATGAATAATTAACTCTCTCCCACTTGAGGTCTTCACACGAATGAATTTATCATGGCATGCAATATCGGCTCTATTACGATCGAGCCAATCCATACCAACAACAATATCAAAATCACCCAAAGTCATCTGAATGAGATCGATTTCAAAAGTTTCGGTACCAAACACAACATTACAATTTTTACAAACATCAACCCCTAGCACCGTTTTACCATCCGCTATTTCGACTTCTACCGGATGACTTAACTTGGCTAGTGGTTTATTCAACTTAGACACAAATCTTGGAGACACAAATGACAAGTTAGCACCACTATCAAAAAGTATACGTGCCGGACTAGAGTTAACCATGAAAGTACCTGAGACGACTTCATTTGATTGTTTGGCTTCTTCATTCGTCATCAAGTAGTTGCGACCCCTAGCCGTACCCGCCGCTTTCTCCAATTTCTTAACATGATCATTGTTCAAATTGGGACATTCCGGCCACTTATGCCCTTCTTTACCACAATTATAACAAGTGAGTTTGGTTGTAAAAGGAGGGTTGGTGCAATCACGGGCCATGTGTCCCTTTCGTCCACAATTGTGGCAAGAATAACGGAACTCTCCGGGAATATTTTTCTTCACACTACCGACACTCTCGGTTGCTACCTTACTCTTCTTGTTCGAATGACTTGTAGCTTCGAACTTCCTCTTGCCAAAAGTAAAGCCACTCTTTCTTAACACGAGCGCCTCAAAACCTTTGGCCATATTAAACAACTCATCGAAGCTTTTCACCACATTTACACTTATCTTCTCTTGATAACTATCATTCAAGATTCGATAGAAATCTTCTTTCAACATTTTATCATTCCCGGCATACTCCGGGCAAAATTGGGTCTTGGACAAAAACACGAATTTGTGAGTGTTCAAATCCATTGACCCTTGCCTCAAGGAATGTAACTCGTCCTTAAGCCTAGTAAGATCGACCGGAGTTCAGTATTCATCGAAAAACTCTTTCTTGAATTCATCCCAAGTGAATCCCATGCATTGTTCTTCGCCATAAAGTTGGATCTTCTCGTCCCACCACAATTTAGCATCGTCCCTCAACATACTACACCCGTACCTTGTCTTCTTATCGAGAGGACATTCACAAGTACGGAAAAGCCCCCTCCATATCGGAGATCCATCGGGCACTCTTAAGAGGGTCTCTTTCACCTTCAAAGGTGGGAGGTTGAGTGAAAGGACCCGTTCATATACATTATAAACGATTCACAATAGTTGATTACATCGCGAGGTATTTGACCTCTATATGATACATTTTACAAACATTGCATTCGTTTTTAAAAGACAAACTTTCTTTACAATGAAAGTTGACGGCATGCACATCATTTCATAATACATCCAACTATAATTGACATAATAATAATCTTGATGAACTCAATGACTCGAATGCAACGTCTTTCAAAATATGCCATGAATGACTTCAAGTAATATCCTTAAAATAAGCTAATGCACAGCGGAAGATTTCTTTAATACCTGAGAATAAACATGCTTTAAAGTGTCAACCAAAAGGTTGGTGAGTTCATAGGTTTATCATAACAATCATTTCAATATATTAATAGACCACAAGATTTTTGTTTATAAATATATGTACACTCGCAAGTGTATAAAAGTATTCTATAAGTTGTAGGCACCCGGTAACAAGCCTTAACGTTCATGTTTTACCCTCTGAAGTACACCAGATCAGGTGTGTTTAAAATAACCTCGAAGTACTAAAGCATCCCATAGTCAGGATGGGGTTTGTCAGGCCCAATAGATCTATCTTTAGGATTCTCGCCTACCGTACATAGACAAGTAGTTTAATGTTACCAAGCTAATGGTATATTTCTGGTTTAAACCCACGTAGAATTAGTTTTAGTACTTGTGCCTATTTCGTAAAACATTTATAAAAACAACGCATGTATTCTCAGTCCCAAAAATATATATAAAAGGGAGCAAATGAAACTCACAATACTGTATTTCGTAGTAAAAATACATATAACGTCATTTAATAAGTGCAAGGTTGGCCTCGGATTCACGAACGTATCAATATTGAGATTCAATATTGCAGGAAAGTACGTAGACGCAACGGAGATGATAAACACTAGATTGACCTCACGAGCATACCCATGAACCATACCCATCACCTCCATAGCTATAACCCATAATTTCCTTAGCTTCGACTCATTCAAAAAAACTATTTTGAAATCACTCGGACAGCACTCCGTCGTAATATTTTATGTATACTAATAATATTTTATGTATACTAATGAAAGATATGATAATATCTTAAAATTTCTAATATTGATGGATGATGATGAAGATTTGTCTGTATAGGTTTAGAATAAAGAGTAAGGTATTCGTTAATGACTTTAGCAGGCACTGAATCATTTGGATTCTTTGAAGGCATATTTAGTCTTTGTGATTTGTCCACAGCCTCCTTCATAGTTTGTTCAATCCGTTTTCCAGTTCCAAACCTTCTCTTTTTCTCAGCTTTACCACCTTACTATTCTTTGTCATCAAAGTTTTTACTGTTAAGATCGTTTACAGTTTTTGATGCTTCGTCAGCATTTCAAGAACTAGTTTGCAGTTCAAAATATTTTTTAGAACTTCACATTCAAAGTATGTAAGTCCAGGAGATAGACATTTTACGTACACATATAACTGTTGGCGTAGACATGCTGCGAGATTTCAAAATACTGGTTACTGTTTTCCGATGATTTGTATGACAATTCTCGTTACAAGATGCGAATGAGTAAATGATGTGATTTCAATGAATATAATGATTTTTCGAAAAGTCGAAGATAATTGAAGTTGTTGGTAAGTTTATTGCTAAGGTGGCGAGATATGAAAGGTCCCCATTAACGATGACAAAAGGGCAACGTATCTATCAAGGTTATAATAAGACTAGTCCGACTGAAAATTCGAAGTTGACTTGCTGGAGCTGTGACAAAACTGTCTACTTTGAAAAGGAATTGAAAAGTCATTTTAGCTAATAAATGCCAAAGGGTCTGACACGGACACGCGTCGAACTATGACTTTGGCTTCGAGAGCTTTTTAGGTACATAAATGTGGGTAATATGTGGTTGGATCATCATCTCAATTGTTCATTGTTTGAAGTGTCTTCGAAAACTTCGGAGAGTTTGAACACAGTTTGTAATCGTTAATATACATATGATGTTCTAACACAGTTTTGAAGTCAAAGTATAGCTTTGAAAGATGTAGGAATCTAAGAGTGATGTCTTCTGTTAAATCATGACTTGGATTTTGATTTGTCAAAATCAGAATGTGTAATCAAATTTGGGTGAGAATGGTTGTTTTGATTTCTATACAAGAATGTATATTGTTGTGAGATTTTGGGAGTATAGTTGATGATTTGCTTAATCAGATTCGAAAAATGTAACATATTAATTGTGAATTTATATATCTCTCGGGTATTACCTACCCGTTAGAAAAAAATTTCACAAATAATATTTTGTACAACAGAATTTTATTACAGTCTTTATGAAAATATATATGTGCATATTTTCTTCAGATGTAACATAGATTTAATGAGTTAATATTAAATTAAACTCATTTGATTTACGGTTGAAACTAGAACTGAATAATCCCTAAAGACTTTAGAAATTACATAACTTTTACGGAGTATTTATTCAATAAAATTGAAGTTATGAATTAATACTTCATTATTTGTTGGTGTTTGTGGAATTCTTGTGAATTTCGCAAGGTACGAATAATGTTATTTGAAAAGTTTCGAGTACATCGACGATGAAAGTGAAAAATCAAACTTATATTTGAATAATTCATTTGATTTATTATGAATTGGGATTTATTGAATTGAGGCAGAGATTTTAGTTAATGATGGTTAAGTTGTGAACGAAGGACGTACATTATCGCATATTAGTAACATGAATTAACCGAGTAGTTAAGATTCACACATAATAGCTTAGTACGGAAATATTTATTATGGTCTAAAAATTTATATATATAAGATATACATATAAATCCTTCAGTGGAAATGAGTTAATACTTCATAACTCATTGATATGACATACTTTTTGTTGATTTATAATGATGTCCACGGTGATTCTTGAACTGACGGAGTTTGTGATGTTATAGGTGATGCTGATTCTGACAACGCTGATAGCACTGACTGTACTGGTGATGTTCATGGTATTGTTGATGCTGTTGGTAAATCAAGTCTAGCTTGTAAACCACACATCATTCTTGTCAGGGTTTCTACTCTTCCTTCTATCATTTGGGTTCACTCATCTAATTTATGGTTAGGGCTAGAATAGAAAATCTATAAGACTTTAGAGACTACATAATCATCGCAAAATGTTTCTCCAATGAAGTTATGAATCAATACTTCATCGTTTGTTGTTGTTGGTATTCCTTGGTATCTATAGAGTGTATGTCATTGGTACTCGTGGGATATAGGTTGTGATGTTGAAGTGTGGGATGCGGATGTTACTGTTGGTGGTGGTGATGGTACTGTTGGTGTTGCTGATGGTGGTACTGGTTATGATGCTGGTGCTGCTGTTGGTGTTTGTAACCCTTGCACCATATTCTCTAAAGCCACTACTCGAGCGCGAAGCTCGTTGACTTCTTCTATAACACTGGGGTGATTGTCGGTTTGGACGAGCGGATAAATAAAATCTAGAATTTGATGTAGTATATAGACGAGATACTCTGGAAATGAGAAAGAAAATGGTGTTTCGGACCGGTTCACCAGTAAGTGCTTTAGGTTCATCGCTAAGAGGGCAATGTGGTAGATGGAAGGGATCACCTTCATCTTGTCTCCAATTATTGAGGGGGCTACGAACCTATCCCCAATTCATCCAGAATAGATGATAGCTAATTGGTTGATCCATTCTGGTCACACTGCTTTCGGAGCTTGAGTGGGATTCCATATCGGAATTCGAGGGACTTGAACTAATGACGAATTCCATTTCGTTCGATTGAATAAAGGATTTTTCGATATGAAATGATTTTTCGGCTATCGGGTGGTATTCTAATTACATAGAATATCTATATATATAATGCAAAAGATTTCGTAGATTACGGAGGAATTTACGGGATATGTCAGGCAAAGTTTACAGTAACAGATACGCTAAGATATGGATTAGCAGATACGCTAAGATAATGAATTTTGTCTATACACTATTCATGCAATCAATGCAGTAAGATGTATCTAGACTAAGAATGATAAGCAGGCAATTTCCGACAAAAATGATAAGCAAAACTTTTGACATGTATACACGGTCGAAGTCCAGGCTCACTAATGCATCCTAACGACTATCAGTTAGACACACTAATGCAGACCTGGTTAGCTAAGACCACCGCTCTGATACCAACTGAAAGGACCCGTTCATATACATTATAAACGATTCACAATAGTTGATTACATCGCGAGGTATTTGACCTCTATATGATACATTTAACAAACATTGCATTCGTTTTTAAAAGACAAACTTTCTTTACAATGAAAGTTGACGGCATGCACACCATTTCATAATACATCCAACTATAATTGACATAATAATAATCTTGATGAACTCAATGACTCGAATGCAACGTCTTTCAAAATATGCCATGAATGACTCCAAGTAATATCCTTAAAATAAGCTAATGCACAGCGGAAGATTTCTTTAATACCTGAGAATAAACATGCTTTAAAGTGTCAACCAAAAGGTTGGTGAGTTCATAGGTTTATCATAACAATCATTTCAATATATTAATAGACCACAAGATTTTAGTTTATAAATATATGTACACTCGCAAGTGTATAAAAGTATTCTATAAGTTGTAGGCACCCGGTAACAAGCCTTAACGTTCATGTTTTACCCTCTGAAGTACACCAGATCAGGTGTGTTTAAAATAACCTCGAAGTACTAAAGCATCCCATAGTCAGGATGGGGTTTGTCAGGCCCAATAGATCTATCTTTAGGATTCGCGCCTACCGTACATAGACAAGTAGTTTAATGTTACCAAGCTAATGGTATATTTTTGGTTTAAACCCACGTAGAATTAGTTTTAGTACTTGTGCCTATTTCGTAAAACATTTATAAAAACAGCGCATGTATTCTCAGTCCCAAAAATATATATAAAAGGGAGTAAATGAAACTCACAATACTGTATTTTGTAGTAAAAATACATATAACGTCATTTAATAAGTGCAAGGTTGGCCTCGGATTCACGAACGTATCAATATTGAGATTCAATATTGCAGGAAAGTACGTAGACGCAACGGAGATGATAAACACTAGATTGACCTCACGAGCATACCCATGAACCATACCCATCACCTCCATAGCTATAACCCATAATTTCCTTAACTTCGACTCATTCAAAAAAACTATTTTGAAATCACTCGGACAGCACTCCCGTCGTAATATTTTATGTATACTAATAATATCTTGAAATAATACAGAGCAAATATATATATATATATATATATATATATATATATATATATATATATATATATATATATATATATCAATTGAGAGAGTTTAGAGAAATATATTTTCAAGTTTCTATGAAATAATGAAAACTATTGAATTCTATTTATAATAGATTTTTGAATTATAAAAGTGAATTATTAAAGTATGAATTATTAAAGTGAATTATTAAAGTATGAATTATTAAAGTGAATTATTAAAGTATGAATTATTAAAGTGAATTATTAAAATATGAATTATTAAAGTATGAATTATTAAAGTGAATTATTAAAGTATGAATTATTAAAGTTAATTATTAAAGTATGAATTATTAAAGTGAATTATTAAAGTATGAATTATTAAAGTTAAAGTAAAGTAAAAGTAAAGTAAAGGTAAAGTTAAAGTATAGTAAAAGTATAAAAAACTATGTATGTATAATACGCGTATAAATATATATAATATTAATTTAAATCGTTATATATATTTAATGAAATAAAATATAAATATCGTTATATTTATTATACTGGTTAAGTAATGAGTTGTCAAAAGTGATTCTAGATATTTATAAAAGTTATATACGTTTTAATAATAAAGTTCTTTTTAAACTGAAAACGTCTTTGTACGTTTGAAAATAGATTAATAGAATATTATGGAAACCAATTCTCCACTAACTTTTGTCTAACTATCGTAAATGACACTTTTTGTTTTTATTTATATATAGCTTTACAAATTATTCTGAATATCGTTAAGAGGAGTAGATTTTCTCAAATCATAGTGGACCTCTCAACAGAGACTTGTAATCATAATTCAATGTTTCTGATAATTCAATCATTTAATATATTTTTTTTGTCAAAAATCATATTGAAACAAATACGTTCGTGTAAAGTATTATACGTTTAATACTTTATTAATATTCTCAAGTTATAATATATATATACATATACATATCTATTTATATATAACGGTTCGTGAATCGTCGGAATTTGGTTGAGGTTATAATGAATGTATGAACACAGTTTAAAATTCTTGAGATTTAACTTAACAAACTTTGCTTATCGTGTCTGAATAATATAAAGATTAAAGTTTAAATTTGGTCGAAAATTTCCGGGTCGTCACATTGAGAATCCTTGAAGTTCTCATAGAAAAAGTCCCGACTTCCCACATTATCTTCGTGAAGAACGGCCTTAACTTGATCCTTTACTACATTGATTAGTTGCTCGTCAATCGTATCAAGAAACATTTTCCTAACGTCTTCGAGAAACTCAGCTTTTTGACGTTTAAAGATGGCCTCAACTTTGGCCATGAACTCGGGGTCCTCGCTCGTGCCCCATTATTGGTGTCGTGTCCATTTCTCATCTTCATTCTATAAAATGAAAGAGGTTAAACAACGAATGACACAACATGACACGCACATACACACATATACACCTTACCGCCCCATCTTGCTCAACAATCGTTGTAAATCGCTTATTTGACATGATTTGCACCCGTAACAATGGTAGCTAGTCATTGTTACGCGAGCATCTCACATTAACTTGCTAGTACAACGTCTATCTCGCTTGATGGATTTCAAATACATCACAAAACAAATAGCGCAAAGTTAGTTCACGTAAACCTATGCACTAACAATTCCCGATCCGACCCGAAGTCCTACAAGTCCCGCATAAAGCGCACACACAATAAAGTCTAAGTCTAGGCACCTATCTCGAGTCGCCTAAATCCCTTAGACCATGCTCTGATACCACTTGAAACAACCCAACTCGTATTCCATACGATAAATTTTTTTTTTTAAATAATACACATTTACGCGCCAATTAAATATGTAGACCATTCCACAAGTTCCATTTAAAACGTACCACAATTTAAATGTTTACAAGGCAGAAGGCCATTAATTACGTTTAGTACAAGCTCGACCCACTACAAATGATAGTTTATAATCTAAACGACACTTCGAGCATGGTTTGGGACTAAACTACCCAAAACGTTAGGCCAACTTCCTAAAAGCTCTAACGAAACATCATCAAAGGACAACTAGTGCCCAACCACCCCTTTTCCCCTATCCGAACCTACATCTAAAAAGATAAACAATGAGAGGGGTAAGCTAACGCTTAGTGAATGCAATAATTATACATGTTCATATATAACCTACTTACTTGCAATCACTTACACAATACCGCATACAAGCTAGCAATTCGATAATCATGCAGACATCATGCATAAACTACAATCCACAATTCACAAGAAGCTAGCAACAACAATAGCATATAGTTCACAATTTAATTATACTAGATACGAATTCACACGACCATGGTTAACCAATCGTACAAGGGAACGATACTCGTAAAAGACCGTCGGAGTTCATAACATCCATTAGTGTTACTTAAACACCGCGTAATCACTAATCCCCCGGGTGATATCTTGAACACCGCGACTAACTCACCCCCATGATAATGTGGCGTCTTGAACACCGCGACGATTCCACATGTCAATCAAAATAATGAATGGTGCCTTGAACACCGCGGCATCCACTCCCATGACAATGTGGTGTCTTAAACACCGCGACAATACCATATGTCAATCAAACAAAGAGTAGTGTCTTGAATACCGTGACAATACTACTCGTTACTTAGAATGTGGTGTCTTGAACACCGCGACAATGCCACATTCATACTACACAAATAAATACATTATATACGTACACGCATAATCATTCCACTCACCTTGACACAAGGATGATGATTATGCACTTCCGAACTTCAAAGCAATGTACCTAATACATTAAGTGCACTTTCAATACACAAACTAGTGGGACTAACCACATTACTTATACTTGAGCATTTAATGACCCAATTTGAATTAAATGACTCAACTACACTAAAACCGCCCATAAATGGCCAAGACTCAACTTCAATCACTGAAGCTAGTGAATTAAAGTCTACTAACATAAACTTGTGGTATTTCATACCCATTTAACCCAAACTAGGTCAACATTACTATTTTGACCCATTTCAACACTTAAACTTACAAAACTTGGTCAACTTAACCCATTTACAATTCTTCCTTCAATTACAAGTGTACTAGTGACTAAAAACACCATTTAACACTTACAACCTCAAATCATAAGACCAAACCCTAGGTTATGGCAATTAGGGTTTACTTTCAAAAATCTAACCCAAAATCCACCCATTTAACCCTCAAATGGGTCATACAAGTTCCAAATGAACCAAACCCTAGCATAGACCAATTAAAACTCAAAACATAGAGTTAAGACTTACCAACACTATCCTCTTGTAGCTAAGAACAAGGAGAACAACTTTAATTCTTGCTCTAAGGTTTGATTCACAAATCTCCACTATCAAATCTTACTTGAAATCAATTGGGTTTTTAAGTTTTGAGAGTAATTAGAGAAAGAAAAAGAAAAAGAAATCAATAATAGAGGATAAGTGGCTGAGACTTAAAGTCTCCATCAGATCTATACGTGAAAAGACGATTTTTCCCTTGATCCACTTATTTTAAAACAAAAATCTGGAACCAGTTCGCCCAGTGGGTCGCGGCGCGGCCCCAATTGTCGCGGCGCGGCCCCAATTGTCGCGGCGCGGCAATTAACGTATTTTACGAGCTGTCTTAAATCATTCCTGACTCAGATTTTAGTTATTTATCGCGGCTCGACCCTCTTCTCCGCGGCGCGACATATAAAGGGAAACTCGACCCTTCTTATCATGCCTCCTGACTTTGCTTGGCGTTCAACGTCGCGGCGCGATAAAGGCTTCCGCGACGCGACAATGGCCATCAACTGAGCCATTCGACAACTTTACACAACTTAACGATTTATCCAACTTGTACACTTTGTTCACGCTTCCTATGCACGTCTAAACCTCATCTTTTAGTCTCACAAGCCTTAACATCAACAAAGACTCATGCATATACCTATACATGCATATATTCTAAACATACATACATATATATATATATATATATATATATATATATATATATATATATATATATATATATATATATATATATATATATATATATATATATATATATATATATATATATATATATATATATATATATATATATAATTACACAATTACTAACACTTAGGTCTTTTAATCGTATAAATGCACAAGTTATAAGCGTACTAATAATTAAGTTTGTACCTTTAAATATGTACGGGAAAAACGGTATGTTACAACTCTCCCCCACTTAACTCGGAGCGCGTCCTCGCGATCCAAGCCGCATGACATGCCGGAAGATAAACCAGGACAAACTCTTCGGATTCCTACGTAAACTCGGAACCCTTTCGATGTCGCCATTGCACCTTGTAAGTTCTAACTTCTTTGTTACGCAATAATTTAACCTTTTCATCAAGAATGGCTATCGGCTCTTCAACGTATTCTAGCTTATTATTCAACGTAATTTCATCTAACGGCACCCAAGTCGAGTCATCCGCAAGACACCTACGGAGATGGAAAACATGAAACGTGTTATGGATTCACGCAAGCTCTTCGGGCAACTCTAGTCTATAGGCAACCTTGCCAACACGATCCAAAACCTTGAAAGGACCAATAAATCGAGGAGCTAACTTTCCTCGCTTTCAAAACCAAATAACACCCTTCCATGGAGAAACCTTAAGCATCACCATGTCACCTTCTTGAAATTCGATCGTTCGTCTACCTTTATCGGCATAAGATTTTTGTCTATCTTGCGCCGCCTTAAGTCGAGCCTGAATCATCTCAATCTTACTATTCGTCTCTAAAACCAAATCGGTACTCCCGATTTCTCGTTATCCCACATCACCCCAACAAATAGGAGTTCGACACCAACGCCCATAAAGCATCTCATAAGGTGGCATTCCAATATTAGTGTAGTAACTATTATTGTACGAGAATTCCACCAGTGGTGAGTGCTCATCCCAACTACCACCAAAATCAATAATACACGCCCTTAACATATCCTCCAACGTTTGGTTCGTATGCTCGGTTTGACTGTCCGTTTGAGGATGATACGTCGTGCTCATTTTCAATTGAGTACCCATATCTTCATGAAATTTATTCCAAAACCGAGACGTGAAACGAGTATCTCGATCCGAAACAAAAGATATAGGAACCCCATGTCTTGATATCACCTCCTTGATAAACAACTTGGACAAGGTCTCCGATGATATCGTTTCTCGAATGGGAAGAAACAAAGCACTCTTCGTCAATCGATCAACTATCACCCAAATCGTATCATATTGGGTTCTCGCCTTCTTTGGCAACTTGGTAATGAAGTCCATGGTAAATTGCTCCCATTTCCATTTTGGGACTTCTAATGGTTGTAACTTACGGTACGGCTTTTGGTGTTCGGCTTTAACTTACAAACATGTGACGCATTGTTCAACATACTTAACAACATCGCGTTTTATGCCCGGCCACCAATACTCCTTCTTTAAGTCAAGGTACATTTTTGTTGCACCCGGATGAATGGAATACTTTGACTTATGTGCTTCATCAAGGAGCACTTGTCGGTAACCACCCATCTTAGGCACCTACACTCTTCCTTAAAAAGACAACAAACCATGTGGGCCTAAAGTAATAGACTCCGTTTTCCCCACAATCCGTTCTTCATGCTTGTTGTGAACAAAAGCTTCAATTTGAATTTCACCAAGCTTTACAAGAAAATCGTTAGTAATAATCATGCGTAACGATCCTACTCGTATCTCCGGATGTTGACTCTTTCTACTTAACGCATCCGCGACCACATTTGCCTTACCCGGATGATAAAGTATTTCACAATCATAATCCTTTACCACATCCATCCACCTACGTTGACGATAATTCAAATCTCGTTGATCAAAGAGATGTTTTAAACTCTTATGATCCGAATAAATCGTACACTTGACACCATACAAGTAGTGGCGCCAAATTTTTAACGCATGAACCACCGCCGCCAATTCAAGATCATGAGTCGGGTATCTCTTTTCGTGTTCTTTTAATTGTCAAGAGGCGTACGCGATGACTTTACTCCTTTGCATTAGAACACACCCGAGCCCATTTAGAGAAGCATCACAATAAACCGTCATGTCTTCTACCCCTTCCGGAAACACTAACTCTAGAGCTTGACACAACTTCCCTTTTAACAATTGAAAAGCAATTTCTTGCTCATTTTCCCAATTGAACCTTACGTTCTTCCTCGTCAACCTCGTCAAAGGAGAAGCAATTTTAGAAAAGTCTTGGATAAACCGATGATAATAACCGGCCAATCCGAGAAAACTTCGGATTTTCGTAGGCGTAGTCGGTTTTTCCCAACTCTTCACCGTCTCAATCTTCCCCGTATCTACTTGGATACCTTCTTTATTCACGATATGGCCAAAGAATTGAACTTTCCTTAGCCAAAATTCACATTTGGAGAATTTTGCATTCAACTTCTCCTTCCGTAACGTCTTCAATACTTCGCGCAAATGGTGCTCATGTTCCTTCATACTCTTAGAATAAACAAGTATGTCGTCAATGAACACAATTAACGACTTGTCCAACATAGGTTGGCACACTCGGTTCATTAGATCCATGAATGCCGCCGATGCATTCGTAAGACCAAAAAGCATAACTACAAACTCAAAATTCCTGTAAAGGGTTCGAAAAGCCATTTTCTCTATGTCTTCCTCACGGACCCACACTTGATGATAGCCGGACCGTAGGTCAATCTTAGAA